>NW_007734242.1:48159-49254 GCF_000696425.1 Galeopterus variegatus | reverse complement strand
GATCCACTAACACAGAAAGTAACCCATGATACATATCTAAATTTCTAGGTTCTTGCTCCTGAACAAATGAGTCATAAAACTTATTTATAAGGAATTTAAAAACCGAGAATGTCTGTATATGGCAACCTTCAGTAAGAAAGGGGTCAGTATTAAATTACTGTTTATTTGAACCCAATTATAATACATTTATATATATATTTGTTATTCCCAAAGCAAACACTTGAATCATGCTCAAAAGGTGAGTACTTTTCTAAGGTAAGGCAACCATTAGGTTGCAGATGATTTTTTTTTTATTAGATTTTTTTCTGCACAGTTGATGTTTGAATGCAGGAGTCTCTCTCTTTTTCTGTTCTTCTCTCTCCCCCTTGTGTCCACTAGTGATTCTCCCTTCTTGCCACAGTAGTGATATTTATTTTTGGCAAGTATACATAATTTATAGACCCAGATAATATTTTTTGTCTTTAAAGTAGTAACTTTGTGCAGATAGTCCAATAATATTACCTTTTATGAAACAAATTTAAAGCATCCTTCAGTATTTTCCTTCAAAACCAATTTATGAACCATGTGAGGAAAAGAGTTTTATTTCATGTCTCCTCATATCATATAAGTCTAAAATTGACACGGGAATGGTAACTGATGATTATCATGAGGTTTGATGTGAAAGAAAATGTGGTACATATAAACAATGGAATACTACTCAGACATAAACAAGAATGAAATTCTACCATTTGCAAGAACATGGATGAGTCTGGAGAAAATTATGTTAAGTGAAAGAAGCCAAACTAAGAAAGAGAAATACCACATGTTCTCATTTATAACTGGGTGCTAAGAAAGAAGGAGAGAGAGAGAAACAGAGAGAGAGAGAGAGAGAGAGAGAGAGAGAGAAGACTACAACAATTCATTGAATTTTCAGGAGAGAACAAACCTAAGGTTACTGGAGATGTGGGGAGAGAGGGAGGGGGTTTGGGGAGGGACAGGTCAGGTGTGGGGCATAAAGAAAAATCAGGATTTGTAATTATGAATATGCAAATAATAAAAAAATTCTTAATGGATAAAGGATTTGACATCTCCATTGACTTTAGAAAAAAATATCTT
>NW_007734242.1:19521-47883 GCF_000696425.1 Galeopterus variegatus | reverse complement strand
TATAACTGGGTGCTAAGAAAGAAGGAGAGAGAGAGAAACAGAGAGAGAGAGAGAGAGAGAGGAGAGAGAGAGAGAGAGAGAGAAGACTACAACAATTCATTGAATTTTCGGAAGGAGAGAACAAACCTAAGGTTACTGGAGATGTGGGGAGAGAGGGAGGGGGTTTGGGGAGGGACAGGTCAGGTGTAGGGCATAAAGAAAAATCAGGATTTGTAATTATGAATATGCAAATAATAAAAAAAATTCTTAATGGATAAAGGATTTGACATCTCCATTGACTTTAGAAAAAAATATCTTATGAGCACTTCAGGCAATTAAAAAAAAAGTCTTACATTGTGAGATTATAGCATTTCAGAAGTGAAACAGATCTTTGTCCGGCTTCTTTACTCAGTTTGAAGGTACTTTTAAGTGGTTTAATTGTGGTTTAAAGATATCATACAGATTACTGCATTAGAAACACAAACTTATTCAAGAAAATATTCACCAAAAAAGTTTCTGTTATTCATTTTCTGTCTTTATACATTCATAAGACATTTAATTCCAAGAAGGAGATGCAATTTCTACCACTAGAGCTAATGGAACAGTAAAGACAGATTTCCACCTAATCCCCAAGAACCAAAGAAAGCTAATTTTTAATGCTTAGTATCTCAATGAAGATTAAGAATTTCATGAAATCCAGGTGAGTAAACAATCTATATGATATACTTAAAAATGTATACATAAATGCATTTTAATTTTATTTTAAAATGTGAGGATTTAAATACTCCGGATTTTAATCATTATTCCTTACATTATTAACACTGCATGTATTATATTGCCTATTGTTGAGTTAAATGTCTGTTTGTATTGTCCAACAGCTTTATAATAGACAGTCACTTCTAAAATTTTGAAAGCTGTTCATAATGAAATTTCAATTCTCTTTACAACTAAGGACTTTTTACTGAATTTACATTAAGAAAAAGCGTCAATATTATAGAGTTGTCCTGTTTTATTAATGGGAAAGCAAGTAGCTTGTACTTTTATTTAGAGAAGCCAACTAAGTAATAATTCTTTAATGTTTGTTACAATTTTTTATATCTGTAGTATTCTATGTAACATTAATAATTGCTAAAGAGATGATTTTAAATACAATTTAAAATCAGCATTTTAAAAAAGATGCAAAAGAAGATGTTCTTAAACCTGTTTAACTTTCCTTTCTGGAATATTTGATCATTAAAACTAGAAATCTTTTTTGCCACATGTAAAAATCTGTTGTTATGGGGCTATTATTGATTTTCTGAGTAGAACACATTATAAGCAAAAAGATCTTCAGAATAAAAAATGTAAATCTACTCTTCTAAATATATAGATTAAATCAAATGTTTGGATCATGAAAATCTCTATTAAAATTTGAAATGAGATTTAAAAATATGTTGATTACAATGTTATTTGAATAGATTGCAGCTTTCTGAAGACAGAAAATGTATCTCAGTAATTCTAGTATCTCTAGAACTTAGCATATTTCCTAGGATTTGGCTTATTTATTCAGTCTATTGAATAAGTAGGTGAATAATAAGTTTTTCCTTATGAAGCATCTTTAGGGTAACTACAGTTTCTTTAAATTATAGTATTTTTACTGTTTAAATAGAAACATACCTTTAAGTTTCCTAATGCAGCTCCAATCACTCTAAAACACATTAGCAACTAAAATGTCAATCAAGAAGTTATTTATTGACAACCCATATGAAAATAAAAAACAAGTTACAGTATCTAAGAATTCTGTCTACTTGAGGAGAATTGTTAAGTAGTGACAATGCTTAGTAAAGATAAATTATGAGCTAAATTACAAAGCCCTTGAAACTGAGGAGTGAAATTTAGGTTTGGTGAGGTAGGCAATAAAATAAATCTTACGTATGGATGAAGGACTTAAGCGTGATAAACTCAGGTATCGCTACACTACCAGAAACCCTTGAATGATAAGGCTGAAGACAGAGCGATCAGCTGAGAGACTGTTGCTACAATTCAGTGTGAGCTGTATGGCGGAAATATGAATAGAGAGAGATGAAAATGGAAGATATTTAGCAGGAAATATTGACCAGACTGGATATAGACCAAGGAGAAGTTGAGCTCAAAATTTCAAGCTGACATGACTGATAAAACGACGGCAATATTTGGAACAATTAAGGCTTGAAAGAGAGAGGGCTGGACAGTTTAATGACTTGTTTTAGACTTACTCAATTTGAAATGTCAGTAGAGAATCAAAACATCCACATAGAAATATAAGAAAAAATCAGCAGGTCATTTGTAGATTTAAATGATAATGCAGAGCTAAACATGCATTGTTGAGCATAATCAGAAATGCAGGAGTAGTTGAAATTATGCTGAGGAAGCATACTCTGGGATTAAGTCGAGATAGAAGAACACAGTTGCATTGAACTCTATAACTTGAAAATGAGAGTAGGAAAGAGAGCTGTCTGCAAATAAATAAGAGAAAGTCAAAGGAGAAAGAAGAGAACCAGATTAAAGCAGGAGATGCAGAGGATAAAGAAAGTTTCAGGAAAGGAGATATAGCTATGGTGTGCAGGAGCCTACTCCCATCAGCTTGAGAGAAGAGACTGTTCAGTTTTTTGGAATTTTTGAGCCAGTTTTTATTTATTTACTTATTTATTTTTATTAAAACATGAACATGACTATACACATTTGTGGGATACAGAATTGACTATCAGTATTTGTGTACAATATGTGGTGATGAAATCAGGATAATTAGCATTTCATCATTACAAAATGTGCTCATTCTTTGTGTCCATTAAACGATTTATCTCTAACCCTCCTTCCCCTCCTCCCTCACACCTCTAGTAACCATAGTTCTGTTCTCTCTTTCTGAAACCTCAACATATTATTGTGATTGTTCTTTTTCTTTCTTTCTTCCTTCCTTCCTTGTTTATTAGCTCCCACTTATGAGTGAGAACATGTGGTATTTCTCTTTCTGTGCCTGGCTTATTTCACTTAACATAATTTTCTCCAGGCTCATCTATGTTGCTGTGAATGATAGAATTTCATTCTTTTTTGTGGTTGAGTAGTATTCCATTATGTATATTTACCACATTTTCTTTATTCAGTCATCTGTTGATGGACATGTAGGTTGGTACCAACTCTTGGCTATTGTAAATAGAGCTGCAATAAACGCAGGAGTGCAGGTGTCCCTTCAACAAGATGATTTCCATTCCTTTGGGTATATACCCAGTAGTGGGATTGCTGAATTGTGACAGTTCTATCTTTAGCTGTTTGAGAAACTTCCATACAGTTTTCCATAATGATTGTACCAATTTACAGCCTCACCAAAAGTGTAGAAGGGTTTCCCTTTCTCCACATCCTCACCAGCATTTGTTATTCTCTGTCTTTTTGATAATAATCAGCCTAACTGGGGTGAGATGATGTCTCAGTGTGGTTTAGATTTGCGTTTTTCTGATGATTGGTGATGCTGAACATTTTTTCATGGGTTTATTGTCCATTTATATGTCTTCCTTTGAGAAATGTCTATTCAGCTCCTTTGCCTATTTTAAATCAGATTATTAATTTTTAATGTTAAGTTTTTTGAGTTTTTTGTATATTCTGGATATTAATCCTTTATCAGATGCATAGTTTGCAAATATTTTCTCCCATTCTGCTAAATTGTCTTTTCACTCTGTTGATTATTTACTTTGCTGTGCAGATGATCCGAACCCAAGACCTTAAGGTTATAAGGCTGTGCTCTAACCCACTGAGCTAACTGGCCATCCCTTTTGAGCCAGTTTTTAAACAGCCATTTAATAGATGAAATTATACAATTTTCCTGGTAAATAAAATACGTTAAAAAAAGTCAATAAATACTCAAAACTCATTACTTTGTAATTGTTTTACTGCCTTTTACTGTTACTCCTTAGGTTATTTATATATAGTATATATGATGTGGAAATACCAGATAATAGTATTTTATTGCACATCTCTTCCCATCTCAGTATGCAGTGATGTCATATTGGCAGTTTGAAACTGGCAAATGTGGATGTATTTACACCACGAAAATTGCAAGTGCTAAAAATTAGGCAGGCCATTTATGGTTCTGTTCATTATCTAAGCAAAGGTTGGCAAACCATATCCCTTGGGCCAAATACAGCCTATTGCTTGTTTTTGTATGTAAAATTTTATTGGAACACTGACATACTCATTTGTTTACATGTTATCTATGGCTGCTTTTGCATTACAATGGCAGAAAGGAGTAATTGTAGCAGAGATTGTATGGCCCACAAAGTCTAAAATGTGTATTCTCTGACTCTTTACAGAAAAAGTTTTCCTACTCTTGATCTACACATAAGAAAGTGATGGAGAAAATATAACTAGTGCATATCAAACTTTAAAAAATTGACAAAATTGACCACAAAAAGTTGAGAAAATACTCTTCCAATATTTGAAAGCTGTTAGCTGATTCAGCAAAAAAGTTGCTTTCACCATTGACAGATATGTAAAGTTCTGAAGATGTCTCTGTTTTGTCATTTTTATTGTACTCAATAGCATAAACAAAAATGTCAACTGATACCTATATTGGAATTGCACTCAATTGTCAGTTTCAAATATTGATTGGCTATGGATGCAAGACTTCAGGAAAAATCAACGAAAGTGTTCTGCGAGAAATAATTGGCTACATGGAATTTTAAACAGTGAATATCATATACTTTATTATTATTTGTAAATTATATGCTACACATCATTTATGTCAGTAAATTTACAATAAACCTAAGTACGTATATGCATACATTTCTTTTTATTCAGAGAGCAGGTTGTTAAACATTGACAAGCACACCCTTGTACAACAGTTTCAGAAGCATGAAATTTTGCAAAAAGATAAAAATGGAAAAGCTTGTTACATCTAATAAGTACTAGTATATTTATCATTCAGAAAACTATCAGTTAAAAAAATTCCTAGAGCAATTAATTATATATTTTATCTCTTTTATCTTTTATTCTCCCAGCAAATATCTTAATTGATAACTTGCTCTATACTAAGCATTATGCTGAGAAATAGACATACTTTGAATAATTAAGTAGAGACACAGCTTGTTTTGTGGAGTCTATAATCTGATGTAGAATGCAGATAATAAAGGAGTAAACAAACAGACATGTAATTACAAAATTATAAAAACAGACTACTGAGTTCATGAATAACAGAGGGAAGGTGAAATTGACCTTCATGATCAGCATATCTGGGAAGGCCTCTCTGAGGAAGTGCTGTTTCATTTGAGGCAGAGCCTTTGGCTGGAGAGATGGTGCCTGGCAGAGGGAAAGGACTGTACAAATATCCTGATGATTTAACTTTTAAAGATTTACTCTCTTCCAATAAAATGGTAATCACTTTCAATTGCTTCATTAATTATAAAAGAAACTAAATTTTAAATAATATTAGTTAGGATATAAGCAGTTATTTTCCTTTAAAAACCTCAAAGTTAATCATGTGTGGAAGTTAATTTCCCAAGTTTCCTTTTAAAACTAGTTTGGAATTCTCTGTGTATTTACATATGACCTCTATTAAGGCTAAGAATTTCTTCATTTAGATTTTGGCTTTATATGATGCTAATATCGGTTGTTGCCCAATACTTCAAGTGAAAGGAGGATAATAACTTTTTCTTTCTTCACTTCTGTGTTCCTGAATCTCTAAGCCAGTCTTAGGCTCTGTCAGGAAGGCATTCACACTCTGACCCAATTTGAATTCTATTTTTGGGGTCTCAATTCATCAGACCTTCAGAGCCATGATGTGGCTTGTTATTCAGTTTCTTGAATACGTTGGGTAAGTTCAGGATTACTGTGGAAATCTAGCTTGTGAGAAAAGATTAATTGCATTTTCTCATATTCTTTTATTCTCTTCTTTACATGATTTTTTTAAACAAAAGGCTAAGTCAGGTATAATAAGTCGTTCAGGTGATAAAGATTAGATAAAAAAATTGTGAATGTTTTGGTGTCAACTAAAATCTCCTCACTAGCACTTCCACCCTTTCCTGCCTTCCCTTATTTCCCCACATTTAAGCTTTTTTGACTTTTTTCCTCCTTGGAACTTGAAACCCTTCTCTCCAGTGCAGGCATCCAGAAATTAGTCATTGGATGTATACAGAAAACTGAAAAAAAAAAAAAAACAAATCCTTGGTTTTTTTTTTTTTTTTTTTTTACCAAGTACTCTCCCATATATTAACTTTATTGTGCTTAAATCATTCTAGCTTATTGTTTTCTTTCAAATTATCCCTAGTGAGAGATACAGTAGATCCTGCTTCTTACAACATTTGTAATCATCAAATTCACGTGAATCTCTTCCCCATCCTGCTACAGATTAAAATCATATCTTTTTATTTTACTTTGAAAGAGAAAAAGAACTCTGTTTACCATAATTTATGAAATATTTCTGCATTAAATCTTTCTTCAAATGTTATTTTTAAGAAAGTGTTTTACTGATTATAAAAGGATGATTTCCTAAGTGCTATGTAAGAAAATAAAAACTTGAATACAGAAGTAAAATAAAAATTATCTGTAATGAACCAACTAAACAATACCAATATTGTAAAGGTATATTTCCTTCTATTTTCATTGAGTAAGAATAGACTTTCCTCATAATTCTTACCAGTTTATAACTGTGAAAATCCTTGGCTTTTAAATTCAAAAGCTTCTCCTATTATGCAAGAAAGAAATATTTCCAAGTTGTTGTCCAACTCTGAACTTGCCCCACTCCTGCTGAGAGCTTCTCTGAACTTCAGAGAGAAGAAGAGGAAAAGGAACAAGAAGATTAAACCTGCTTAAAGCTGGGTCCATGCTCTGCCTCTACTCCTGCAGGTAGAGCAGGCATTGATAAAAAAACCCCAAATGAGTTTGAATATTCAAAAATAGAGGTTCTGGGAATTGATCTGGCTGTACATCTGTAGAGGATGACAAGGTTATAAGTCCTGATGGCTTTTTTTGTGGTACCTAAGACAGTGAAGTCTGGATAAAGATTTACGGTTTTTGTGACTCCAGTGAAGCATAAAAAAATAGCCCAAATTTCCCAACACCTTCAAAAAGGGTGCAGAATTAGCTGAAGGAAAAATACGGCCGACTAAATTGATTTTTCTGTTTTGGTTGTTTGATGCTATTGCAGACCATGGAGTAATGATAGACATGTCAGAGATTGCCAGTGGAAATAGATGTAGGAACAGAGGCCAAGAGAGACAGAGGTCATCTCAGTAGATGACAATGTACTGCACAGGGCAGTCATCCCCTCCATATAAGCCCCTGAAAATTAGGTACCAGGTTGAGGAGAAAGAAAATATTTAGTGGGGACAGAGATCTATGCCCTTGTGTAGCTTACATTCCAGCAGGATGACCTAGAAAAAGAGACTGGGGAAGTTGCTGTATTAAATAGGTTGGCCAAAGTAAGCCTTGTTTTGAAGGGAAGAGTGATCAGACTCTTAACAGAGGTGAGGAGGTTAGCTAACCTGGTATTTAGGGGAAGTGTATTCCAGGGAGAGGGAACAGTTAGAACAATAGTTTTAGGGTAGAAGCACAGCAGGCACAATTGTGGTAAGGCAAAGATTAGAGGAATAGTAGGAAAAGAGGTCAGAGAGGTAATGGGGGATGGATCACTGGAGTGTACAGCTCATTTTTACAGAATTTGGATTTTACTTTGAGAAAATCAGGACTCCATTAGAATGTTGAGAAAAGAAGTCAAGTTATCTGATTTGCCTTTTCAAATGATCATTCTGCCTGCTGTGGTGAATAATAATAGACTGAGGGGGCAAGGGTAATTACAATGAAAGAAGTTAGGAAGCTATTGCTGGAATACAAGCAAAGGATGATAATAACCACAGTGAAAGTGAGCACTTTGGTCATATTTTGAATATATTTTAAAGGTCAGTCCAACAAATTTCCATTTGGACTGGATGAAGAATATGAGAGAAAGTTGGGGGGTGGGGGAATACAAGAAAGCTCCAAAGTTTTCCATCCTGAGTTTCTGGAAGGATGTAGTTGCAGTCCACTGGGATGGGGAAGGCAGCCTAATAAATGGGTTTGGAGTTGGAAGAAAGACCAGGAGATTGATCTTGGGCATGATAAGTTTGAGATGTCTATTAGATAGTTAATTGGAATGTTGAGCATGCAGATAGATACATGAGCTGGACGGGTATTGATTGAAGGTATTAATGAGTTTTTAGCAGAGAGATAGCATTTAAAGACATGGGGCTGAATTGAGAGCTGGCTTCCAATTAATATGTCTGAGTAATCGTCTAACAGACCACCATCTTGCAATTGACAACTATAAATCTAGACAAGAATACCAAACAAACAAACAAACAAACAAACAAAAAAACCACCCAAAATAAAAGACCAAGAAACCCTAATCAAAGACTCTGGGAGTTACCAAACCAGGAAGATTATGGAGGAAAATTGAAACATCTGAGAGTAACTGGCATTAGGTGAGTTTCTCATTTTTACAGCTTTTAGCCTAAGTACCATCTTTGGTAGTTTTTGTAAAGAGAGTTTAAAACTCCAAATAGAGAACCTTAAACTTTTCTGGCCTGAAGAATCAAAGGACAGAGTTTGAAGCAACCAGAGATAGTAGAAAGTGAATGTAGAAACAGAGAGCCAGAGAGGGGAACCCTAATCTCTGTGTACATACTCCGTCAAATCTGTGGCTGATATTTGAGCCATTCAGTGTGGGAAAGACTTCAACTAAGGACAAAAGAAATGAACTGACATTTGAGCTACCTCTGGAGAGACAGCATTTACAGCTTGACTCCAATTAAATTAACTATCTGATAAAACAAAAATTCCACTCTTTGGAGGAATAAAATAGAATATAGAGTCTCCACAACATAACATTTACAATGTTCTGAATATAACTTGAGATTACTCAACATATGAAAAGTCAGGAAAATGTGACCATTCTCAAGAGATAACAATCAGTGGATGTCAATCCTGAGATAAATTAAAGTAACTATTTTAACTGTGCTCAGTGAGGAAAAGTAGTGATACTTACACTAGAGAAAATATCAAAAATCTTCATAGAACAGAAAACATTAAAAAAAAATGAAAATTCTAGAACTAAAACCCAAAATATCTGAATTAAAAAATTCCCTGGGTGGGATTAACAGCAGAGTGGAATTGACAAAAGGGTCAATGAACTTGGAGAAAGATTATTAAGAATTATCCAATCTGAAAAACTAAGAAAATAAAGATTCAGAAATTTGAACACAGATTTGAGATCTGTGGACAATATCAAATGGACCAATACAACAACAGTAATTGGAATCCAGAAAAGAAGAAAGAGAATGAGCCAGAAAAAGAGCTGAAGAAAAAATGGATGAAAATCTCTTCAATTTGGGGAAAGATTTAATATTACAGATTCAAGAATCTAAACAAACCCAGATCAAGGTAAATATAAATCAAACTCTGCCTGGTCACATCATAGTCAACCTTCTGAAACCAAAGGTAAAGAGAGAATTTTGAAAGCAGCAAGAGGCAGACTCATTACCTACTTGGGAGCAATGATTCACAAAACTACTGACTTCTAATCAGAAACTATAGACACCAGAAGGTGATGGAACAATGTCTTTAAAGTGCTAACATAAGTCATGGAAGTAGTTAAGATCACTAAGGAAGTAGACAGAGAAGAAAAACTGAGGAATTAAGTAGAAATGATAAGAGAAAGAGAAGGAAAACCAAGTGTGGGAGGTGTCCTGGAAAATGTATCAAAGAGGAGGGAATGATCAGCTATGTCAAATGCTGCTGCTGCTAAGTCAAGGGCAGAGAACTGATCATTGGAATGAGCAACATGGAAGTAAATGACAATCTTTATGGGAGCAGTTTTGATAGAATAGGGAGCTTAAAGCTTGGTTGGAGTGAGTTTAGGAGAGAATGTGAAGAAAGGAATTAGAAAAAAATAAATAAGGGTAACTCTTTCAAAGAGTTTTGCCTTACATAGAGAGGAAAGAAATGGAGTAGTAGTTAATGCAGAGTGGGGTCAAGAGAAGGTTTTGTTTTGTTTCTCTACCATGCTAGTTAGCATAATCCAGTAGAGAGCAAAACAAAAGTGAAAATATAGGATAAAAGGGGAGAGAATTGTACAGTGTTATCAGGTCTGTAGAAACAAAACAAAACAAAACAAAACAGCCAGTTGAGCTAGAATAAAAAAATTGTACACATGAACATGTGACTTGAATTCTCATATCTCCACTATATTGAGCAAAGCTCTTTGCTTCCCAGACTTTACTATTTACAATTCGGTCATTTTTCAATGTAATATTTGAAAAGTATGCCCACTGAAACTTATGTAAAATTTTATGATTTTATAGAGTAGTAATTTTGTTCTTTTGTATTTTTAATTTATGGACATTCCCTAAGTAATGAACAGGCTGTATGTCAAAAATTGGGATTTAAGTTATTTTAAAACTCAGAATACATTTTTCTGTTAATATCGATGTTATATAAAATAGTTTATCCTGGCCAGTCCACAAAAGCTGATAAAGTGACTGAATTTTATTCATAATTATCTCTGAAGTTACAGCTATTCATACTTTTATTTCTATGGGAAAACTTACTCTAACTTCCAACCCAAGATTCTGGAACACATCTCCCATTGTGAAGTGGGCCTGCAGGTGGGAATGTAAACACGGCCTCCCACCCACATCCCACACCCTCATCTTCCAGCAGTGAGGGTGGGATATGAAGGCTCTCATGGCATCAAGGATTGGAGCAATGGGGTAAAGATCTTGGACAGTTGTTTCCTCACCAGTGGAAGTTAAATGAAGATCCAGGAATCACTCCAGCTACAGGGATGAAAAGGAAGTTTCAGCATCTAGAGTGTGGAGGTGAGTTCTTGGCTACACGCCACTTCTTTACAAGGGTGTGTTGAAGTCCTGTACTGTGTAAGGTTATATCTGCATGTGTGACACATATACACACTATTTTTTCTGTATATACTGAAGTCCTGCTGACCTGCATACCCAACCTCTAAAAAATGTCAATGAATAAACTTTTCTTCAGATGTATGCTTTTATGATTAAGAGATAAGTTGCCACTAAATCAAGTAAAAGCAAAATTTATTCCTACATATATTTTAAAGTATGTACAGGGAAAGTCCATTTCCTATACATTCGGCACCTAGAAGATGGTACAATGATAATTGATATATATGTGTAATAATGATGCTGGGGCAGGGAAAAAATCCTGAAGAAAATTCGGAATCATCCATAGTTAAGTGATTTTCAACGTAAATTTAGTACTTTTTGTAAGTCTTTGAATATTGACAAACCATATAATTCTTGGGTAAAATAAATGTTAACCAGAACAGCTTCCAATTACGGGGGTGAGAAATTATGGTTGTTTCCTTAAGTAGAGAGACACTTTATTTAGATCTATTGAAGTACATTTCTTTCTTTTGCTCTTGATCTTCTGGGTCATTATTATAACTGCCTCCATTCACCGTTTTCTTCCTTCATTGAAATATAAAGCTGATATTTTTAAATACACATTGAACCCCAAGAATTGGAGGTACTTTTGCCTATTTGTGAGGACATGGACTGACTTTAAACTTACTGGATGCAATATTTTTTTTATCTCAAATGAACCAGGGAAGCACTTAGGTTTAAAAGGTTTAGAGTCATTGTAATTACGACTCATTGAGGGTATGAATCACAGCTAAGTAATTTTCTTTTCTTTTTTTAAAAGAAATGGGTACACAGACATATATTCTGAATACTTACAGAGTCTTAATTGCCTGCCATGAGGTAGTATTTAGGAGCATGATTAAATGGGGTAAGACACATCTGTAGAAAGAAAACCTCAAAGAGGGAATGTGCTTGTTAACACTGCCTCTGAGATTGAATTTAAGGCTAATAGCATTCCCTAATTTTTTAAAAGTTGCATGTGGTTTACGTACACGTTGTTAGAAACGAACTGAATTGTTCATAAAATGATATATTTTGTGCTGATTCATTGGCAGTTTTTCTCAATCATAGTCGTTACTTCAAATCTCATGTTTCAGAACCAAGATCTCTTCTCTATAATTGTATTCTTAAGAACCAAGATCTCTTCTCTATAATTGTATTCTTCTAAGATACTACTGGTGCTTCTAAGATACTGTGATAAGGAGCTATTTGTTCAATTGTGACCTGTGGGGCTTTCTTAACCTCTTATAAACTTAAGTACCAATCACCAGGCTGGATATAATTACGCTATGGTGATTTTTGTGAGCTTTAAAGGCTAATAGATAGCCTCAAGTATTTAAATAACTGCTTGAACTTTCTTAATTGATACAAACTGTTTGTAATAATTCCACTTTGTCTTATATGCCACCTGAACAGCTTTATCTTAGGTTTATGTACCTAATTCAATGGTACATGATATTTATATAAGCCTTTGTCTTATTGAACTGCATATGAGATAATCATTCTAAGTCATATTTTAAAGCTATACACTAACTTTATAAACTAATACATTGAAATCAATGTGTGTGTGTGTGCTAGATCAGGTCATTTAATATTTTACATCAAATGTCGTTAGTCTTTTGTAAACATACTAAAGTTATGCATCCAAATATTGTTCCTATTTTTTCCCAATGCAAATTTATATGAACATATATTTACTTTTCAATTAAAATTATCCATGTGAAATTCATGAAAACTATACCAAATGATTTAGTGTTTAATTATAATAACCAATTATTTGAAGACTTTTTTATTTTCATTGTAGGATTTTCTTGATTTTCTACATTAAAAATAATCAAGATATGTCTTGAGGAATAATTGGGTTCATAGATTATTTATCTTCAAAGAATAAGATTATAAAATATATGTTAAATATTGACCTGGATAATGATTGATATAATATGAATTGTTATAACAGAAATTGTGAAAGCAAAAAAAAAATTATAAGTAAGAAAATGATTTTTGGAATTTCTCATTGAAAATTTACCTTAGTATCCCAGATATACACTAGCTAGATATTTGTGAGTCTGAATTCTTGTATTGCAAGGTGTCTGCCATGTGATACTAGGCAAGTTATGAAACTTCTGTGAGCAGTCATTTCCTCAAATGTAAGGTGGGGGAGTAATTATGAAGACTAGAATAATTGTGTCAAATACTCAACACCTCTTGATATTTCGTGGACACAATAAATGCTACCTTACTATTATTATTATTCCCACAGAATAAATGTCTCATTACTTTTTAGTTTCTCTTTGATTATAACAAGACTTATGAGCCGGATTTGGCTTTAGATGACCTTGAGTTATTTTCAAATGCAAAATTATGTCCCCATAGATTTAAGATCTGACACCACAAATACTATTCATGAGAATATTTCAGTCTAAATACAATTGATTTTCCCGAAAAGTAACTACTTGAGAGCATCACTATTTATTTGAATGTGCACATTCAAATAAAAACCACAGTGATCTGTAATACTTATATATTGATGTATTTTTATTTGTTTCCTCTCTTGATAAGTAGAGGATTATATAAAATCACGTCATTATGTATTGTTAAATCTAAGTCAAGAAGCTGATCATTCCCTGATTGCTGACCTGCTAGAGTTAATATGTGATTTTTGGTGCTTTTGTTTGATTTTATTTGAAAAGAAGTTTGTGTGAGAGTATGTGCGTGTATTTGTTTTGTTTGTTTGTTTGGTTTTAGTATTAGCAAAGCAATGAGTATGAAGATAGTAAACAATCTTCAAAACAAATATTTGTTACAGTATTGTGTAGGTATACGATTTTAGGATTCAGTATGACTAACAAGAAATGCTTTAGAATTAGGGAGCATACATATACTCAGAACTCTTTTTATTAAAAAGGAAGCAGAGGCATTTGCATGTCTTCCTCCACTGTTGGAAAAAATAAAAGGGTATAAGCCATGGCTAATAAAACCAAAAAGCTGTATATATGACTCTGCTACCTTCATTAGTCCTTAGAAACAGATTTATAATTTTTCAGGTTGATCATTTTGGTGTGTATCACTCCTGGTTCCAGAAACTAGTGGATATAGCATAGCTATTTATAATGATTTTTTTTCCTGGTAGCCACTAGCCACGTGGGGCTATAAGCACTTGAAATTTGGTTTGTGTAACTGGGAAAGTGAATTTTAAATTTTATTTACTATTAACTTATTTATATTTACATTTAAATAGCCAATATAATTGGCAAAGGGTCATGAAAATCGATTACATTGTATAATAATGAATATACTAATTATCCTGATTTAAACATAAAAAAAAAAAAAAAAAAAAAGCCAGTACAGCTAAGGAGTGCCATATTGGACAGGACAGTTCTAGATTCATGAGCAATTTTCATTTATGCTTACATTTATGCCATGACTGACAGTACCCAGTGTACAAGTGTCTTGGGGTGCACATCCCCAACCCTTTCATCTTACAGAAATGGTCCAAGCAGAAGATTACAAAGCAACATAAAGGCAGAGACAGAGATGAGGCTCAGATCTCCTGATATTGTGTCCCAGTCTCAAAGTCCCCAACAGAACTTAATTTCTGATTTCTTTATGACAATTGACAGATTTGATAGATGGTATTGATGCTATTCAACACCATAATAATTAAACTCTATTATCCCTTTCTGTGACATGGTGATAAGAATTGATCATAAGGACACAGAATAGGGAGAGCATTCTTCTCAATTTGCACCTTATCTCTCCACTGAGTTTGTTGACAAAAATGGTCATATTGTCCATAAGCATCACCACTGGGCTTGGTTACAAATTGTTGAGTTTGTTATATGAAAGCCACTAACTTGAGTAACACAATTCCATTTGATAAAGAATGACATTGACACATAAATCAAATAGGGGTACTTTCCAGAATTTTTTCTAATAATAAAACAGACTTTTAATAATAGTAAACTCATTATAAAGACATACACAGGGTTAGTGATTTGGGTATTGAAGGGATATTGCACATAACTCACTAAACATATGCCATCTAGAGACTCAGATAAGAATATTTATTTCTTCTTTTCATTTAAATCCACATTTTCTTTCACTAGAACAAAATATCTAACAGCTTGCATATAAGAAGTCAATTAGTGCAATGTGTTCTTCAAAGTTACCTTTATTATAATAGAACACATCAGAAATTGCCACATAGAGGCTTTCATTTTCCCAGTCTAGATTTCACAATGGATCTCTTAAGTCAATCAGACAGTTTTCCCTATTATTAAGATTTGTTTATATGATACATATAAATTCTGACCCCTGCCATTTCAATAAAAATAAATACTGCGATGTTTTTGCAGGATTAAACTTTCAAGATTTTATGACTTTCAATCCCAAGTATCAGAGATTTTTTTGGTACAATTTTAGTAGATGCTGATAATATTTGTTAGAAATCGTAAACTTGGTCAAGTTCTACTTAAAGATATTCTTGAAATTAACAGAGTAGCAAGCTGCTACTATCTGTATGAGCTCTCCCTACTTTAAAAAACTGTTTATAATATCCTGGTGAGACATACGAAAAATCACAAACAAAATTTTCTTTGTGGAAAGATCATATGCTTTGAGCTTTAAATGTTTGTATATTTGTAATTTGCAAGAAAGCATGTGCTTTTTATTTCCTTGAGACATTGTTTTAAAATCCTCTGCTTAAGTTGTTCTTCTCTGAGCTTTAGTAGTGATTATAGGTTCATATTGAGCAGCTCATCAAATCTTGTGCAGAAAACAACAAATAATAGTAAAAGAGATTCTGAGTTTAGAAGAACCAAGCCCAAACTGAGTTCAAAGCTAATAATTTTTATGCAGGGTCTACATAATACAAATTGGATACCTACGTGTTTTCAATGTACTAATTCCTTTCTTAATATGCAACTTCTTTTTAAATTCTATACAGGTAATCTATTAATATGAAACTGACACTCATTTAAACTTGCTATCTCCCATTTCATTGGAGAGATCTCTGTTTAGAATTACAGGAAAAAAAGGCAAGCAAACACATTTCTCATAATAAATTAATAATGAAGGGAGAGATATAATTACCACATTGTAAATTACACAGTAAGTCTTAGGTGATTTATTTAGGAACTTAAACACCCAGGACATTTCACTAGTTGGCAGAAATTGGTAATACGTATTAATTGCATGCTCCATCCCACATCTGAAATAAAAGGAGAATGTCAGAAATAGACTAATTCTGGTTTCCTTTTGAATATCATATTTTAATTTCTTTTATGTTTCTTTAATCTTTTCAGCAGTGCTTAAGGATTTGGAAGATGTTGATTAAAGCATTTCCTCTGATTAATTATATTTTGGCTTTCAACTGTTTTATTTTATTTTAAAATCAAGTGCACACACATTGTCTGGATTATATGAGCATCTGCTGTTTCCAGTCTCTGCAAATATTTATATAAATCTAACTGCCACCCTGTTCCCTCCAAGTCCTCACTGCTTAGCTAATCCTGATTGCATCTCCTCATTAAGCCATCTTCAGGATATAGAAACATAAATAAAACAGACTAACAGTCTGCATTTCAGGGATAGTTGCGTGCATGGATTGCCATTTAACTCGTGTTATTAAATTCTCAGAATTCGTTCTGAAATCACAGGGTTTCTTTACCTCTGCTTTCTTTAGTTATACATCTGATTATTAACATAAAAACTATTTTGGATATAATGGATAGGCCCTTATCAAGAGAATGTACTATTTTGTGTATCCTCTATAAAATTAATATGACTGAAAATTTAGAATCAGGAAGTTTAAAGGTAACACATGAATATTGAATATTTCATATTTGTTTTTCCTTTTTCCTCAGTATTTGTTCCTCCCTTTTTATTTATCTATGGGCTGAGAGAATATATAAAGATATCACCCATCCACAGGGATGGAATGCTAATACTTTCTATAAAGTTTGCCCTTCACCTGGGTTTCCCTAACTAATTACAGCTCTCACATGGGGACAGTACTTTAATCTGGGCCTTAGCTTTATGTTATGCTTTGATACAGAGTGAGAGACGTCTGTTTGACTTCATTTTACAAATTGTCCTTTGACCATGTAGTTTCTGTAGACAGAATGATTTTTTTTTTCATAGTGAATGTCTAAGACTGAGAATTTCTGTTCTTGCAGCTTTATGTAATTATGTTCAAAGGGGTTTGAATTAAAACAGAACAGATGTGTCCATCTTTAATTATGGTGTAACAAATTGTGTTACTCTAAGGCTTTATTAAGTGAAACGCTCATCTTTATGTAATAATGGGTCAGACAGTTTCAAAATGATATCACTGAACACAGTGTATTGCCTATTCCACTCGGGCTTCAAACGGATTGTTAAAATTCAGAGGATGTGCACGTAGAGCCAGAAGAAACTATGGAAAATATACATATTTGTTTTTTATTCCAAGTTAAGTGGAAACAATTATTAGAAACATGATGGATCTTAATGTCATCTAAATAAGACAAAAAAGGTAACATCTGACTTCACAGATGTATTTAAAGAGCAGTGGGAATATTCAACTCTTTGTATAGGAAAATACCCTTTTAGGGTTTCCTGAAAACCCTTTTGTATTTTTTTGTGTGTATGTGTGTGTAAATACTCTTTTCAAAATGAGTGGCCAGGTAAGGCTATTTTTCCCCACATCACTTGTAAGTCAGTACAACAAACACTTTTTAAGGACTTGGAGAACCGAAAAATAGCAGAAAGAATATTGATAGGTACAAATTCTGTGACATGAGCACCTCTCAATGGTTTCATTTCTGTCAGTTGTGCACCACAATCATTTTATGCTTCTGGACATTTTCAACTCCTTATGTTTTTTCCATACCTGCAACCCAATTTGCCACCAACTATTACTTTTGTTCCTGAATTTTTTTCTTGACATGCTCTTTCTGCTCTGTTATCCTCACTGCCTAATCCAGGTTCCATTACCTCATACCCAGATTATTGCATCAGTTTTCTAATGAGATTTCTTGATCCATTTCTCTCCTCTTTCCATTTTTTTTCATCAATTCATTGCCAGCCTAATGTAAAAATAATAATTTTAGTTTGATGCATCACTTCTTAAAATGTTGTGATAGTTTAAAGTTGCTTATTATACAAAGTCACACTTTTTGGTCTGGTCTTCTGGATCATCATAATCTCTAAGCATTTTTTTCTCACCACTCTGTAAAGTGGGTGATATAATCTTCATTTCATGAAGTGCCTCCACTTTCAACAACCAAACACAGCTTCCCCCAATTGGGATTGTTCACTGCAACCTAACACATGTACCTTTATCCTTACCTAATGTCTCTAGCTTAGAAGGTCCTGGTATCTGTCCCTTTCTCATGAAACCCTTCTGCTTTTTTGAATGGTGAGATTCTCCATGATGCTTTTTTTCTCACTTTTCCCTTTCTCTGAGGTACCAATTCAGTTTTGGATCACACCCTGATTGTTTTCCAAACTGGTCTTGATCTCCTTGTGAATTAAAGACTTAGTTATAGAGTGACTCAACTATAAGTATAAATTGGTTGACTAATTGACTTGCCTTCTTTGAGGGATTCACTGCTAGGATGGTCTTATTGTTTATTGGGATGGGCAGGGGGCAGAAAGATTCGATGGGAAAATGTGAAAATTTGGGAAATGAATATCTTCTTTTATTGCAATGGCTGTAAAATTGTTGGTCTTAAAGGAACAAATACATTAAATTCAAAGATGAGGAAAACAGTAAACTTCACAGAGCCATAGTAAACACCAGATGTTGAAAGAGAAACTTACCAGACTATCCTTCAGCTTTCATCCTTTAGAGACAAATTACAATAAAGAACCAAAATAAACAAAAAGAAATGATAGAGGACATTAAGTGAGAACACAGAGATATAGATTTCTAAGCAGAAGACATGTCCAGAGAGCCATTGTCAGCATGTTTTTTCACTATCCAGGGCTGGCGCTCTGGGTCCTTGGGCTCCCATAATGGTCTGCTGGTCACTGTCCTTTCATTTTTCTTTTCTCCCCCAATCGACATATGCACTCAAATTTTCAGGATTCAGGCAAGGGAATAAAGCTTGTTTTTCTGGGTCAGTCAGGGCAGCAGAATAGGCAAGGTAGTTTAATACTTCCTCCTGCAAATCATCAACACAGAACTAAGGATTCTCAACTGAGGAAATAAGGCATGACTAAAGAAATAAGGCATGGACTAAAACTGAGTTACTTATCTAATATCAGAAAATAATGAAATATTTATCATTGGGTTTGTTTGGCTCACCAAGTATATTTTATGACTTGAACATACATGAGAGTACTTCAGAAAGTTCAGGGAAATATAAAATTAAAAGATAATACAAATCTTTCCATCAACTTTTTGAAGACTCCTCATGTACCAAATATGGAACTTTCCTTATCCTTTAAAAACAGATTCAAAGGAACAAAACCTCATTCATATTGAAAAGTGTAGGATAGAGATGAAAATTATAAGTAATATACCAGAGTGGGATGCTATAAACGACTGACATTTTATTAGATTAAAATTCACCTGTTATTGCGAATCAAATCAGGAGGTGCAAAATGGACATGGTTTCAAAGATGGTGATTTCTTGTCTTTTTCTAATTTCAAAATTATTATAATTCTTATTGTAGAAAATCAGAAACTGTTATTGCGAATCAAATCAGGAGGTGCAAAATGGACATGGTTTCAAAGATGGTGATTTCTTTTCTTTTTCTAATTTCAAAATTATTATAATTCTTATTGTAGAAAATCAGAAACAAAATAAAGAGCAAAAAAGTTTTCCTTATTCCTATTTCACCATGTGGTGATAACCATAGTCAATATGTTGGTGAACATGTTACCAAGATGTAACTTTAAATAGGCAGACATTTTTACAAGAATGATATAACATTATATACTGTTTAATAAAATCTCACTTAACAATGTAGTCATTTCTCATGTCAAATGATTATAGTATACTGAACCTATTTGTCCAATATAAAGCAACACTAAATGTAAGACAATTCTCTGTTTTCCCTATTAGAAAGCCAATTTATTTGGTTATAAAAACACATTTAATATCACATATTTTAACAAATGCTAAATTTACTTTAAAATGTTTATTTAAAATTAATTCCATGAAATGTCACTAATTTTTCATCAGTGAAGACATTCTTTTAAGTCCTCAGTTTTTCAAAGTCCATAATCTATACTTTGTATCTATTTATAAATGCTGTTACTGGAAATTTTATCCCAAGCCACAAGTATCCATTTATGTAACATTAACACCTTTAGTATTTCTGTTAACCTCCACAGTATAATCATTTATCATTTTGTTTTTAAAAGTGATCTTGTTTACCACAATATCCAACAGTTGGTATTATGTGGTCAGACTCTAGGAACAGCTATTACATTTCTGCAAATTTTCTATAATTCCTTTTTTGTTNTACTGGAAATTTTATCCCAAGCCACAAGTATCCATTTATGTAACATTAACACCTTTAGTATTTCTGTTAACCTCCACAGTATAATCATTTATCATTTTGTTTTTAAAAGTGATCTTGTTTACCACAATATCCAACAGTTGGTATTATGTGGTCAGACTCTAGGAACAGCTATTACATTTCTGCAAATTTTCTATAATTCCTTTTTTGTTGTTTATTGTTTCAGTCATGTTAACTTTCTCTCTCTCATCTACTTATCTAAATATCTACAAAGGTCAAACCAACATTGATGAAAACAATTTTGGGTTAATGTCTTCACTCAATTGTTGAAATGCTATTTAAGACAAAGGAATTGAGAAGGCACCCTTTGAAAGGTTGATTTTATTTGTTTATTTTATGTGTGTGTGTGTGTTCCAATAAAACTTTATTTACAAAAACAGATGGCAGGCCAGATTTTGCCCACGTTCCATGAAATGTCACTAATTTTTCATCAGTGAAGACATTCTTTTAAGTCCTCAGTTTTTCAAAGTCCATAATCTATACTTTGTATCTATTTATAAATGCTGTTACTGGAAATTTTATCCCAAGCCACAAGTATCCATTTATGTAACATTAACACCTTTAGTATTTCTGTTAACCTCCACAGTATAATCATTTATCATTTTGTTTTTAAAAGTGATCTTGTTTACCACAATATCCAACAGTTGGTATTATGTGGTCAGACTCTAGGAACAGCTATTACATTTCTGCAAATTTTCTATAATTCCTTTTTTGTTGTTTATTGTTTCAGTCATGTTAACTTTCTCTCTCTCATCTACTTATCTAAATATCTACAAAGGTCAAACCAACATTGATGAAAACAATTTTGGGTTAATGTCTTCACTCAATTGTTGAAATGCTATTTAAGACAAAGGAATTGAGAAGGCACCCTTTGAAAGGTTGATTTTATTTGTTTATTTTATGTGTGTGTGTGTGTGTTCCAATAAAACTTTATTTACAAAAACAGATAGCAGGCCAGATTTTGCCCACAGGTCCTATTTTGCCCAACTTGAATATGTACAGATTGGTGGTTACTGTTGAGAATTAATGGGAAGTTTTAGTTTGTTTTTTTATTTCATTCTTTCTTATTTGGTGCTTTTTATTCTTATTTTTATTTTTTATTTTACTTTATCAATATACAATGTCGTTGATTTTCATGTTCCTTTACTGAATGCTCCCTCCTGCTTCCCTCTCCCCCCTCGATCAATATCGTATCTGTTCAGCTGTCTTAACAAGTTCAAGGAATTTGAAAAGTTGATTTTAAACTAACTCATTTTACTTTTTGAGGGATATTTCTAGGGAAAGTAACTTATCTTATATTTGAGTGTATAGGTTCAGGAAAAAGGATGGCAGGGTCATGTGAAATATGTATTTGAGTTGTTTGTTTGTTAACCATTTAACAAAAGCTTTTTATAATCTATAATTAAGCAATCAGAATTTTTTTTAAAAAAGAATATTGATTCTGAAAGTGATTTTTTAGATTATCTAATCTAATCCTTTCCTTTTTCAATGAGGAAAAAGAAATAGTGGGACTAGGAGGGTAAATGACTCTCTCAAGTTCCCCAAACATTTATTGGGAGAGTTAAAATTAGGCAGGTCTCCTGGAGGACAGTTCATTACTCTTTACTCAATATCATCTTGAGGTATAAACTTTTGTATAAAACTGATTCATCCTAAACCTGTTCCAGAAATTTAGAGACACATGCAAAGAACCAATTCTAGTAAATTCTACCAGCCTAGTAAATGCTACCTCAGGATTATTTCCCCTCTAGTTTTGCTTAAGAGATTCAACACTACTTGTTGTCTAAGACAATGAAGACAAACTTTTCTGCCTCTTCTCTTGAGAAATACTGTCCTTTGTTATCTGGATGAGTACTGCTTCCTTTATCATACTTCTTTATTTAGGGAAATTTACTTAGATGGATAAGCTTAAATTTTTTTCCCCCTAGTCTTTCAGCCTCACATATCTCTGGATTCTGTAAAGGCATTCATTCATTTATTCATTCAACAAACTTACACTTTTTGAATCAAATGCTATTTTGTATTGAAAATGTGCTAGGCACAGAGGAAACAAATATAAAATGATAAAATTTGTGATAGTTACTAGGGCTATTCAAAACATTCTAGTTCTACTCTTTATAAGTCTTTGATATGATTAAATTGCTTTTGTCTCCCCTGGTTTCGGTAGTTTTGTCATATACATGCACTGAATTTCTCTGCACAATGCTTGAGGGGATTCTTTGTAACATCCCAGGTTCTGTTTCTGCATAATTCTCTCCTATGAACTTTAGCATCTGTATTCTCTCTGCATTCTTAGCTCTGAACTCAGGTTGAAGACTAACTTATTCTCTCTGCACTCTTAACTCTGAACACTAGGCTACTCTTGGGCTTTCCTGCTCCAGTCTATGGCTTGAGAATTCTCTGAAGATAGAAAATTAAAAAAATTGTAGGACTCACCTCATTTGTTCCTCATCTCTCACGGATCACTGTCATTTGTTGACTAGTTTCCAATGTCTTGAAACACATTGTTTTATATTTTTGTCTTATTTTTTTTTTTGGAGGTGGTGTTACTTCAGGTGGGATAGTAAATCTGGTCACTTGGGTAGAATAAGAAACTTCTATTAGCTTGATTAATAACTATTTTTTATTTTTATTTATTTATTTTTTGGCAGCTGCCCAGTACAAGGATCAAACCCTGGACCCTGGCATTATCAGCACCTGCTCTAACGGACTGAGCTAACTGGCCAGACCAATTTATAAATTTTAAGTATTTAAAAATATTGTACATAGACCTGCATTTGTACTGTTGCCCTGGGCTCAGCAAATGTTAGGGAAGATCCAGGAAAATGTAAGAAAGTACAGTGAAAATATAGGGGAAAAAGAGGGATAATTTGAAAGTCTTTAAAGAGGAGAGATTATTACTATATTTTAATTTTTTTTGAGAAAGGCGATAATACAGGATGTATGAGGAATGTGGTAAAAGTTTGCAATACATGTTGACAGTATTTAGAGATATTATTGATTGTTGACATGTAAAGGGCTTACTGAATCATAGCAATAGCAAAATTGCTTTTTAAGGTCTTAAATTTATGGTTGTATGAATTCCCAAAGTTATATATTTTCTTCAACCAGTTTCAGCTGTCTTGGTGTGGAGGAGAGACTTTATCTGACTAAATGTATCTAAGTCTATGGGCCGGCCCGGTGGCGCACTGCTACAGTGCACCGCTTGGGAAGCACAGCGGCGCTCCGGCTGAGGGTTCGGATCCCACATACAGACCGGCCGCTCACTGGCTGAGTGAGGTGCGGGGGCAACACCGAGGGTTGCGATCCCGTTGCCGGTCCCGGTCCGGTACGGGCGCGACACTGAGGGTTGCGATCCGTTGCCGGTCACAAAAAAAGAGACAAAAAGGAAAAAAAAAAATAAATGTATCTAAGTCTTGTGTGGAGAAGAGAAAATAGTGAAGCACAGATTTTAGGCTAGATATGGAAGAAATTAAAAGAAAATTAACAAATTTAGAAATAAATGAGTAAGAAATAACTGACATTTATTTAGCATCTACTATGTGCTGCACCTACACTGTGCTAACTGTTCCAGATTGTCTCATTTTATCTTCATAACAATTATAATAGTTAGTTATGAGTGTCTGCTAGGTTAAACATGATTCTATTTGCTTTAGATGAGAAATTGAGGCCTTGCCCAAGTTTGCACAGCTAGGAAGTGACTGATCCAGGATGTGGATCCAAGCAGCCTGATTTAAGAGCCCTTACACTTAACCATTGACTATATTGCCAGTGAGGTTAAAACAGAAATAAATTAAAATATACAAGAGAGCTAGAAGGATTGGAGGTTATGGTCCAAAAGCAAGATATTTAATGGTAAAGATGTCAGAGACAGAGCAGCTCTGGGTGATGTCGGGTCTCAGATGTGTGGCTGAAGTAGAGATGAAGTGAATGTAATCAGAGGTGAGGTAATTCATAAACCTTTAGGCAGGTTTTTGATAATTCTTGTTCACAGATACTAAGTCACCTACGACATTGGCTGAATTGGAGGTGGAGGGTAAGAAATAAATAAAAATAAATAAAAATAAGAAAAAAAATAAAGACCAGTGGCATTTTATTTTTTTACTTTATTTGTCATACTGGATGGTCTTTAGGAAAATTCAAGAAGTTGAGGAACCCTTACACTGGACACCTCATCTTATTGGTAAGGCAAGGTTCCCAGGTCCTCAGCCTTCCAGCAGATCTAATACATGAGTATAGTTGCTTTTCTGATGTCCATTACTTGTCACCACTCCCAAAATAATCTGCATTTCCATTCCAAGGGAAGGAATTGGTATCATTGTTTGGGATTTAATCTCCATGCAGAGACTTTTTGGCTTCTTTGGTCAGGTGCATTACTAGTGATACAGAGGAATTCCAGTACCTTCTAGGAGTAGGGTCACCTGAAGCTTCTTGCTATAATAAGCAAATTCACCAGAATGAGTATATATCGAAGGGCCAAAGCCTGTAGAATTTCTAAATTTATTGGCTATTTTGTGGTAATATTTGTGCAGTAATCTCATGGAGTGTCAGCCCTCTAATGCCATCTTAACTCAGAAAAATATATTATTATTATTATTATTATTATTTTAACAATGTCTTCTTTTAAGAGGTTTATTATTTACATAAATTCTCTAATGGAGATTGAAGGAAAAGGTGGAGCAAATTTCAGCCTAAGAAAGGAGAACATCATTGATTCTATCCAGTACTGTACTCAATGAGAGTATAATGTGAAAATCAGTCCAAAATTTACTGCTTTGGGGCAATATTCTCTTTCATCTGATTTTGTTTAGTGTGGGTTTTCTGGTCTGTAGCATTTGGTCCTCAATGGAGGATTTTAAACTCCAGCACTCCGAAGTCCCACAGACCCACAGACCCGTGCCAGGCTGTGGATTTCCATTTGTGGCCAGTTTCATGATTAAAATGCTTCAGAGCATAGCAATAACAAGGCAACACTGGCATTCGGGTTCAGTCCGTTTATGTAATGGTTCAGCCACAGCCGTATGTGGGTATCATGTTGTCATCATGTTCTGGAGTGAGTGGGCTAAAAAGCAAAAGAGGCCATGAAGGCATAAAATCAACCTATAAGGCAGATTAGAAAAGAGAAATTTGTTTTTCTAAGAGAGATTTGAAGTTTTCATGTCAGCAAGTCCTATAGTTTGGTTTGCAAATGAGTCTTGAAGTTAAAAACAAAATTCTTTGTTTCCTTAAGCAATAATTCTGTGTACCCCACCATGTTCACATTTTAATAGGGAATGGATACATTCAGGGTAATTTTGACTGGAGTACTAAAGTGATCATCAGTTTCTAGGATTAAGAAAGAAAGAGAAATAGGTAGTGGTTATATCAAAGGCCGATGAGGGTAGGTAAGGACAAGGTAAGGCTGAAATGTGTAGTTGGAACCAATGCAAAGAATAAGGGAATTTTTCTCAAATAGGAGAATGGTTATATTGTAAGTTGAAATGTTTTTTCAGAAATTAACTTGTGCCTGAGCCTGCCTCCTTGTTATCATCAAGGAGAGCTTCTTAATTCATAGAAATAGAAAGGAAATAAAGGTGAAAAAGAAGAGTCAATTAGTTGCTGGGGAAGCTGAGTCTTCATTTGTGAAAGTCAATATCAGAGCGAGCCTAATCATGGATGGAGATGCTAGATGTTTAAGGCTGAGGTACAGAAGGTGACACAGGGACAGAAGCAGGTAGTGGAGAAAGGGTGCAGTCCAGACAATTCTTGAACAGAGTGGCTTAGCACCTGCTGAGTTTTATTTTTCATGTATTATTGCCCTGCAATATTTGCAACGAAGATAAAAAGAGTAGCACAGCTTTTGGAGATAAGAACAAAAAAAGTCGTAAGGGGACTCCACATTGCATACTTAAATTTCCTTAACAGTTAGAAACCTGTGTTTTCAAAACTGGCCTTTAACTTTGTTGCTGGCAATGCTTTGGAAAACAGATACCTAAGTCTGGAGAGATTAACACAAACCCTTTATGTCAACAAAATGCACACTACCCTTTTCATCATTCAGGAATTATCTCTTATGCTGATGAATATTAAAAACATGAAGAATTTCTGTGTTATCTGGATGATTTGTTTTGTTCTCTGAGCCTATGAGCTCGTACTAATTTGCAAACTTTGGTTGAAGAAAACCTCATTTGGATAGCATTTATTAAAAATGCAAGTCTGTTGACTATTGGTAAGATGATAATACCTGGTTCTTCTCCCAAGTAAACAAGTTTCTTTCCAGCAAATTTGAGTGATGGAAAAAATGACCTTTAAACCTATTTTTTCAAGTGGTAAGAGACTGTTCTGTTGTGGAAATGCATACACAAATATTTTGGAAAGTATAAATCTCCGAGGAATTATGAAGAGCAAGAAGCTATGAGCCAAACAATATGGATTTCAGGTGATATTATTGACATTTTCTCTTATAAGTAAGCTACTTTTATAATGACAGTTTGGGGGAATTCTATTCTAATGGAGAATGAGTTTTGTCATTGTAACTGTTTCCAGCCAGATTGAGAAGTTTCTTCTGCTTTTCAGTTAACAGCCATTTGTTGAGGGCCTACTGGCTGCCAGGTCCTCTTCTAGGCTCTGAGGATATAGAAGTAACAGGACAGAGTGTCTGCCTTGAAGATGACATTCTTGCTGGGATAGACAATAAAAAGAAAAATATATGAATCACATGATATCAAACAGTGTGATAAGTTCAAAGGAGAAAATAAAATAGGGAAGTTGGCTAGAGAGCAGTTGAGAGGCTACTTGAGCTGGGCTGGTTGGGGAAAGACTATCTGAAGAGGGTGTATTTGAATTGGGGTCTGAATGATGAGAAAGAAAGAGACAAATTAAGATCTGAGGGATGAGGCCTTAAGAAGTAGTAGTAATAACGATAAGTTCAAAGGAGAAAATAAAATAGGGAAGTTGGCTAGAGAGCAGTTGAGAGGCTACTTCAGCTGGGCTGGTTGGGGAAAGACTATCTGAAGAGGGTGTATTTGAATTGGGGTCTGAATGATGAGAAAGAGAGAGACAAATTAAGATCTGAGGGATGAGGCCTTAAGAAGTAGTAGTAATAATTGAAAAGGTCTTAAATCAGGAACAAGTTTGGCATTTTTGTGGAATAGATAAATGGCCAGGATGCTTTCCTCCACAACAAACAGGAAAACATTCTTACAGGTTTAAACAATTAGACACTTTTTGACTCATATAACTGGAATTGTCAAGGTCAGGTAGTTTTCAGGATTGTTTGATCCCATCAAGAGCTCAGAATTTATTTCTCCTTTCCATTTTCTTCCCCAATGTGTCTGCATTATACTGCAATCTATACTCCTTGAATGTCAATTCCCTTCATGGCTGTAGGATGAGTGCCAGTAGCTTTCAGAGCTTCCTTATTCAAGTTCAGAGTACAAGAAAGTTAATTTCCAAAAGTATCTTAGAAGACAGGGGTGGAACTTTCTTAGAAGCTCTGTAAACCTCTCCTTACATGTTACTAAAATCTTCCAAATGATCAATCCTGAACTAATAACTGGTGAGGGTAACAGAACTACCCTTAAGTAAATCAGCCCCACCTCTGGGTATATCTTAGAGGGTGATCCCCACACTCCGCACATTGCTGAGACACATAGCCTGTATGACAAAAAGAAAGATGGAAAAAATCAGAATTCTTTTTGGAGAATGAGGAAGGGGGTTACTGTTGGCTAGGTAACCTATTGATTATTGGTTACAGCTACTATTGAACAAAGAGAAAATGGAAAGAAATGAAGCTAGCCAGGCAGAAGTTAGATTGTGCAGAGTCTTCTAAGATACTGAGTTTGCACTTTACTCTATTTGAAGGGAAAGCAAATTTTTAGATTTTCAAGCCCATGTGGTGTGTGTGTGTGTGTGTGTGTGTGTGTGTGTGTGTGTGTGTGTGTGGTGACAAGTTCAG
>NW_007734242.1:13181-18573 GCF_000696425.1 Galeopterus variegatus | reverse complement strand
AGCAGGGAGAAAGTAGAGGTGGGTCAGCTCTTGAAAGCCAGAATTACTTCTGGTGAGATATTCGAGTTTGTTGTGTCCTTGATTGAGTGCATTCCCTAGTCCACACACAGCATGGGTGGCAGAAAACAGAAACTTTATTAGATTGATTTGTCAGAAGGCAGGATTCTGGGATAGAAGAGCAACTGGAAATTTACTAGGGGGATCGAGCAAGAAACCACCAAAAGGGTGAGCCCGAAAATCTTGAGTATGAACTCAGCTAAATTCCTTGGCAGACTCCTTAACAAAATAGGCATGTAGGAAACCATCATGGGCCAAGCTAAAAAAGTAGCAATTGGAGGCCAAGAAAACTTGGCAACAGTGTCAGCTTCTTCACATCAGGGGGTAGAAAATTTTAGTTTGAGTCCAGGCAAGTTAGTGGCTTACTAAAACCAAAATCCAATAATCCAAAGAAGAAGAAAAAAGATTTCAGAGTCACTATGACATATTATCTGTTATGGACTGAATGTCTGTGTCCACCTCCCCCCTCCCCCCCGCATTAACATGTTGAAGCCCTAAGCCCTGTCGTGGGTGGCTGTATTTGGAGAGGGAATTGATTAGTTCTAAGAAACGAATTAAATAATTTTTTTATTGAAACATAATTGGGTATAGATATTAGTGAGGAACAGAGTTGAATATCAATACTTGTGTGCAAAATGTGCTACTCAAACCAGGATAATTAGTATATTCATCATTATAAAATGTAATCATTCTTTGTGTCCATTACGAATTTCTCACTAATCCCCCCTCCAGCTCTCCCTTTCCCACCTCTAGTAACCACGTCAAACCAGGATAATTAGTATATTCATCATTATAAAATGTAATCATTCTTTGTGTCCATTACCAATTTCTCACTAATCCCCCCTCCAGCTCTCCCTTTCCCACCTCTAGTAACCACATTATGTTCTCTCCTTTTGTAACTTCATCATATTATTGTGGAGCTGGTGAGTGTGGCTTAATTGAAGATATATTTTGGAGGTAGACCTGGTAATACATTCTGAGTTTTGACAGATTTGGGAAATGAGAGAACAATCAAGATGCCTCCTTAGTCTTTGGACTAGGCAATTGAGTGGATGAGAGAGCTATGAACTACAGTGTGGGAGACTTGAGAAGAGTATATTAGGGGGCAGGAGGTAATGAAGAATTGTAGTTTGTATGTGTTGAATTAAAGATGCTTCTGAGATAACCAAGTGGATTTTCCAAGTGGGCAATTGATGGGATGGTGTTATCTTCATTGGAGGGGTCCAGGCTACAGATACGTATTTGGGAATCATCCGCATATTGACAAATTTTACCAAAGAACTGGACAAAATCACCTAAGCAATGAGTACAGATAGAGGAGTGAAGATTGCTATGTACCGATTGCTAAAGTCTACTGGTATTCAAAAGCATGTGTAAGCAAGAGAAGAAAGCAAATGATATGACTCTATATCTATTCAATATTCTTCATTTCTCTATAACTCTTCTAAAATTCTTCCATTTTACAAAAGCTCAAAATTTCACTCCTGACACCCATATTCGCCCAAGACACAATGCCTTCTTCTTCACTTTGACTATGCAATGGCCACTCTGTCCCTTTCCTGTGCCTCCAGGGTAAAAATCATTCCCATTTTGGGTCTTTGTATTTGCTGTTATTTTTCTTTCTGGACAGTTTTTCCACTGGACTCGCTGCGTGGGCTCAGTCACTTTCAGATTTCAGCTGATATTATCCAAACTCAGAGTAAGCCCCACATCTTCCCTGGCTGATCAAAACTTCTCCCTCAGTCATACTCTATCCTATTACTTGATCTCCTAATTTTCTCCATTTTACTATTTAACATTATTTTGATCATTAATTGCCATTTTATTTTCTCCTTTTTTCTGGTTTTCTCTATTTCTAAATATTGGTGTGCTCCACGATTTGACCTCAGCCTTTCTTTATTTTTTCACTGTATTTCTCCTCACTTAAAAAAAATGTATAAATTCATTGAATTCAGGTTCCTGCCTTTCTTGTTCATTTCTGTATCACCGGTGTCTAGAATAGTGTATATTTAGCACATCCTAGGTGCTCAGCAAATATTTTTTGAATAAGTGAGTGAATATCGGGACCTTTTGATCTTAGTTACCTAAAGTGACTAATTTCAATCTTTATCTTTTTACAAAACCTTCATTTTGCTGTTCCACCATTGTTTTCTTGCAAAACAAAAATATTTCTCCCTATTTAATGCTGAGCTCTTGTGGTGTTTTTCTTATTTCACTAGCTTTGAGATCTAGCTCTTTGAATTATACTGTCTTTGTTTTTGGTCCCCATTTCCATTCACTATTTCACTATTTTTTCCAGCCTACAAATGCATTTAGAGCAAAAACAAGTACAAACTTTCACTTGTTCCTGGCATTTTCTCTAGTTAACATACTTTCCCTCACTCTTTTGTGGCTAAACTTACTGAAAGAGCCTCCACATTGGACCTTTAAATCAAGCTTGAGCTCTAGTGAGCACGAGTTCTGGCATATACCAAGTTTTATTCTAAGATTTCCAATAATTTCTAGTTATTAAACCCAATGACTTCTCACAGTTCTTATTCTCTTCATCGCTTAATACTGTTTGACTTTTGTTTAAGCTATTTCCTTACTTTTAATTTGTTAGTAACTAAACTTTGGAAATGTCAAAATTCTACTCATTATTTTCGTTCAGGAAGACTTAGTCATTTTGATATATTCCTGCAGCTTGATATATTTCTATATTCTAAACAGTGTTTGCCAGTGAGACTCTTCACAATGAAGAAAATGAACTGTCCAATACAGAACTATTAGCCACACGTGGCTACTGAGCATTTGAAATATGGCTAGTGAGACTAAAGCATTACATTTTTAGCTTAAGTTAATTTTAATTAATTTGAATTTTAATAGCCACATATAGCTAAGGGCTTCTGTAATGGACAATATATCTCTAAATGGTCAACTCAACACATTGGTATCGAGGAATGACCGATATAGTTTAAAATTTAAATCAAAACAGTATATACCCATCTTGTTTTTCACATTGTTTATAGTCCCCTGAAGAGGACCTGCATTTTCTGATTTTTGTGTTTATCTCAATGCATCTATTTCTTTGTGTATGGAAGTACACAATAAATATTTGTTGTGTAATTGGATGAATGAATGACCATCTGTTAACTTTGTTTAATTATATCAAAAGTTGCTCTATAATTTAACTTTTTCCAATATAATAAAGATAAAGTAAATGCTTGTAATAAACAACTTACCTTCCTCTTTGCAACTGACTTATACGATTCCTTGAGATAACGTACTTTCATTTCATCAGTTCATCCACATTTTGCCTGGCATTGCTAGAAATGAAAAATATCTTTTTTGTTAACATTCTCAGCTCCAAAGTCAACCTGATCACAAAGCCCCAGTTTTACTATAGCTCAGTCAACAATCCTGAACATGTTAGCCTAGATTCACCATGGTTCTAATCAGCATTTTGCACATGTAAGGCTCCCCATGTGGCTCGGACCCCTGTGACACCTGTCTCTTTCTAATGCAACTGCCTGTTTCTCCCTCTGCTGGTTTCAGAATAAACGCCTTGTCAAAAAAAAGAATTAAATTTTGACAGCTTTTTCCTGTGGTTAATTGAGGTGATAGATATACTTGACATTTATCTAAGTGGAGAATAAAAGATTAAGACATATTTTCTACTTGCATTCTCTGTTTTAGAGAAGGTCACTTTCTGAGGTCCTTTTAATATGCCTGTGCAATTAATAGTAGTGATAATTCTGCTTCATATCATATTGTCTTTAAAGTTCTTTCAAATTCACAGATAAACTTTTCTTTTTGTGCGATTCAAATTATTTGAATACTCTTCAAGTCCACCCTCTAGGTCTTCCTCCTTCAATCTTGTAAATTAAAACTGGCTGAAAAATTCAAAAGACAGTGATACAAACCCACTTGGTTCAAAGAAAACAGGGGAAAAGGTCATATTTCAGATCACCTTAATTATTGTACCTAATTTTGTGAGAGCATTCCCTGGAATTTTTAGGCCCATGGTAATGACATTTGAATTTTTTTTTTGCATATATTGAAAGTTCCTCAGCATTTATTTGTGCTTGCTGTCATTGCTTTGTAATGCAGACTTCTGTTTTTCACTTTCCAGGGAGATTTGTTTTATTTTTTAGGATGCCAAGGTTGTCTGATGCAGATATCTAATAAATTCCTCAGGAGTGATTCTCATCATCCAATCTAATATTAGGTATTCATTGATTATAGCTACTGTATTAAACTTCATATTATGGTTGTAGGATTTCATTTCAATCATTACAACATTTATTTTTTATTTTATTTTATTTTTTAAAAGTTTTATTTTGCAGATTTAGAAATTTGAGATTTTTATTTATTCATTGATTATAGCTACTGTATTAAACTTCATATTATGGTTGTAGGATTTCATTTCAATCTTTACAACATTTATTTTTTATTTTATTTTATTTTTTAAAAGTTTTATTTTGCAGATTTAGAAATTTGAGATTTTTATTTTTTATTTATTTATTTATTTATTTTTTAATATTGTATTTTATTTTATTTTGTCAATATACAGTGTGGTTGATTATTGTGGCCCATTACCGAAACCTCCCTGCCTCCTCCTTCTCCCCCCTCCCTCCCAACAATGTCCTTTCTGTTTGCTTGTCGTATCTATTTCAAGGAATTGTAATTGTTATGTCTTCTCCCCCCTCCCCCAGTTTTTTGGTTTATTCATTTATTTTTAGCTCCCACCAATAAGTGAGAACATGTGATATTTCTCTTTCTGTGCCTGACTTGTTTCACTTAATATAATTCTCTCTAGGTCCATCCATGTCGTTGCAAATGGCAGTATTTCATTCTTTTGTATAGCAGAGTAGAATTCCATTGTGTAGATATACCACATTTTCTGTATCCACTCATCTGATGATGGACATTTGGGCTGGTTCCAACTCTTAGCTATTGTAAAGAGTGCTGCAACGAACATTGGGGAACAGGTATACCTTTGACTTGATAATTTCCATTCCTCTGGGTATATTCCCAGCAGTGGGATAGCTGGGTCATATGGCAGATCTATCTGCAATTGTTTGAGGAACCTCCATACCATTTTCTATAGAGGCTGCACCATTTTGCAGTCCCACCAACAGTTCCTTTTCCTCCACAACCTTGCCAGCATTTATCATTCTCAGTCTCTTGGATATTAGTCTCCCTAACTGGACTGAGATGGCATCTCATAGTGGTTTTAATTTGCATTTCCCTAATGCTGAGTGATGTTGAGCATTTTCTCATCTGTCTGTTGGCCATTTGTATATCTTCCTTTGAGAAGTGCCTGTTTAGCTCCTTTGCCCATTTTTTAATTGGG
>NW_007734242.1:0-13171 GCF_000696425.1 Galeopterus variegatus | reverse complement strand
GTCATATTCATGAAGTCTGTCTCTAGTCCTACTTCCTGAAGTATTTCTCCTACGTTTTCTTTAAGAAGTTTTATTGTTTCAGGGTGTATATTTAATTCTTTAATCCATTTTGAGTTGACTTTAGTGTATGGTGAAAGGTATGGGTCTAGTTTCATTCTCCTATTGATATCCAGAAATTTGAGATTTTTAATAACTGCATTTAAATACATTTAAATAAAACTAAAACATGTTAGTATATTTACAGAATATCAATTTGTGAAAGAAATGTCAAAAAACATGCATGCTTTAAAAACTGTTAATGCAATTCTTCATTGTTCTAAATGTGATAGGTAATATTAATATTTATTGGGAGAAGAGATAGTAGAAATAAATTGGAAGATTAAAACATCTATTTGAAAAAGAAAGCAAAAATAATTTTCACTTAGAAAATGTCAATTATCCTATTTAGGCTAAACTACAAGTTCACAATAGGCTGGGGTGGCTAAAGTAGTAATGCTGAAAGAAATCAAGTGTTTGCAATTGAAGAGCCTAAAGAACTAGTCAAAGAGAATATTAGATTATGTCAATAAATATTAGCAGCTTGCAAAAGGATCTGGCTACAAGGACTCAAACTACATGACAAAGTTTCTTAAATATTACCTTTGATTTTTATATCTTTTACTGAGATTATTAAGGACAATAGCATTTTACAAACGACTTAAATAACACTGTTTAGAAACTATTCATAAAGCTATCATAGAGAAAACAGCTATTTCTAAATAGTGCTACATAGAAATTAAGGATATAGAGCTATATTTTTGTTGACTGGTAATGCCCCATGTAAAAGGAAATTGGTAGGTTACTATATTTAAAATATGATTCAAAATTAAGGCAAGAAAGGAACATAATACATGTAAGAAATAGGAGAACATTAATAAATGAAGAGATTGTCAGGAAAAGAAAGTGAATGGTATAGACCTGCTATCTAATAATGAAGTTTTTAGGAGGCAAAACATCGGTAGATTTATTTTTATTCCCTTTACATGTTGAGCTATTAACAATGAGTATCTTCCAGCTAGTGTTTAGTTTATTCCTGCCAAGGAGCTTAGATAATGAAAGTTTGGGCTCAAAGTGTGTCCTTTATAGATGTGTAAACAGGACGCCAAATTAAAGAATAAATAAGCTCCCCGTGGAAGAGGTTACTTAAAATGCCAGGCCCTTGCTTGTCTCAGGTGGAAACAAGAAGCTCCTGAAAGAGGGAAAAGATGCTTCAGTGGCCCCAGACTTGTCCCCAGTAAGGATTAGGATCCAGTCATGGTCCTGAGATAGGAGTGGCAGAGGTTTGTTCATCAAGGCTATTACTCTGAAATGTCTGTCATCGAGAAATCTGTTCCTTGAGAGAAAGATGATATCTGTTTATAAACGAAGACCTGAGGCCTTCTCAAAGGGAAGAGGTCAATTAATATTTTAGATGTTTTTCCTCGAAACTCCTATATGGCAGACCAAGCAGAATGATCTTGAATGGTACTGGCCAAAGCCCAGTGACAGGGAGGGGCAATGAGAACCCTGCAATAAAACTTCCCGGAGAAAAGGAGTAGTGTGGGCTGGTTCTGCGGATAGAATATAAGGGATTAACTTTTGTTGTTATTGTTGGGTGGTGGTGGTGTGGGGAGAGCAAGGTCTTGCTGGTTACGATGCAGCAGGGGCTGAGGCGGGAAGTCCTTGCTGGAATATGTGAGTGGTTCCAAAGAGAGGTGTATCTTGAGACTCCAAGCATGGAGACCCAGTGTGGCTACCATGGCAGATAAAATAAACATGTACAAGAGTGGGAAAAGTAAGTTTAGCAGTAACACAATTCCAAAAGTGAGAGGCAATGGCAGTAAAGGAGGACCAGAGTGAGATTCCTATGAGCTTGATTTCAGAAGACGTTGGAAGGAAATTTTGGAGGTGATGGATAAGTGATGGCATTGATAGTGGTGATCGTTTCATGGATGTATACTTATCTCAAAACAGATCAACTTGTATACATTAAATACTACAGCTTTTTGTAGATTAATCAGACCTCAAAATAAAGAACTGAAAAGATAACCTATACTAGCCAAGAGATCAACTATGAGTGCCCGCTTCACCCATTCTGAGGAAAGGGTCACAGGCAATTGCCTTTACTCTAGTCCCCCACTTTGTTTCTCTCTCCACCTGCTTCTTCATCCAATTACTCTGCCAAATGAAGACTTACCTGTATCCCTTTCATTCAGACACCTCACGAGAGAGAACCTGTCCTGTTCAGTTAGTGACTATTGGGTGTGGAATATTTCTATTGGATGTGGTTCTTGGATTAAGCCATCTCAGAGCTGTCTTCTTACAGAAAGGATGGCTGCCTCTGAGATAGAAATTGATCCTTGGTACCATGTTCTACAGTCAGGATATAAATATTGAGGAACTGAAGGGTAACTGATCTGCATGAATTTGTGCCATGAATCTGTGACAGAGAGATTCAGAAGGGGGTACTGCTACAGCCATGCCAGACTGGGGATGGCTAGGCAGAAGCTGCAACAGATGAGGCTTCATTAAGACCTCTAGAGCCCCTGAGCACTGAGAATATTATGATACTCCTGAATGTGTAATCAAAATATATTAATCTGCAAAATACTTACACAAAAGTCCAAAACAGTTCTGATTTTCCTATCAGGCATTTTTTTTTAATCTTTGTTTTTTCTATCTTGTAGACACTCTTTGCAGCTTCTTAGTTTGCCCATTGATAAAATACTTCTGGACAAATCTGAACTTACAGTTGGTTGGGAGGGGGACATTGGGCCCAGTTGTGAATGCCCAAAGACAGAAATGTAGAAGACATTAATCATGGATTTATCAATGCTCTAAACAACTTTGCCCCCAAGTTTGAAGCAGCTCAGGCCTTTGGATTTTCATATCAAGAAGTCTTTTATCAATTTTTTTTTTTTTAAACTAATGAATTCAGGTGCTGATTTGGTTTACTTGTGCACTGTGAAAACCTGACCTTTTGCTTGAACATTATCATTTAGCTATAAATTTCTGGTTTCTATTATAGTGAGTTGTTTGAATGAGAGTACTGAACTAGATCTAGAAGCCAGTTTCTCATCTCACATTTCCCGTTTACTAACTCTGTGGCGTTGCATGACAGCTTACTTTGTAAGCTAAAAAATATTAGTCTCAAGTTTCTCCTCTTCCTCTTTTTTCTTCTTCTTTGTCTTCATTTTCTTTTCTGGAGGCCCTGTAGGAGATGAAAAATAGGGCTCCTATAGGTCTCTTCTGGGCCTACCCATTAATTCTCAGGTTCATAAAGCACCGACTTAAATTTCTTAAAATAGAAAAACAAAAGCACAAGAGACTACATAGTATTGTAGAAACAATGTGGGCTTTGGAGTTGGGAAGGCATAATCTCTAATTGAAAATCCATCATTCATTACTTATGAAATCTTAGGCAAATTGTAATCTTTTTGAGGTCAGAATTTTTATCTGTAAAATGGCGATGACAATGCACACTTGAGAGTGTTGTGAATGTCACAGGAGGGAATACGTATATAACACACAGCACAATGTTTGGTGCACAGTCAAGACTTCATTATTTTTAGCTCCCTTTCCAGATGGTCACTCAGGGAACCACTTTACTGTTTACTCATCAGCATATGGCCTACGTGGCATTTCTTGTGCTTGATTAGTCATAGGCTGGATCTTAGGAATAATTCATCATTTGAAACAGTCCATGGAAACCTGTTCTTACTCTGTTGCTCTGCTTTTGACACTGCAGATATTGGTACAGAATATAAAAAAATAATAACTTTTCCTAATTAGCTTTTATGTGGTAGTTTCATTCATTCATTCATTTTGTGCAGAAATACTTTCCAGAGTGACTACTTTGTGCCAGCCTTTTCTCCAGACTGAGAATACCATAGTGAATAAGATAGTGTAGGTCCCTACCCTTATGAAAATTATTTTCTAGTAGTCTGAGATGAACAGCAAATGAGGAAATGAAAACCTAAAACAAGATGCAGATTGTGAAAAATGCTAAGAAAGAAACAGTATATTCAATTAGAGTAACTAGAATTAGAAAAGGGCCATTTTTGATTGGATGGTCATGGAATTTCTTTCTTTCTTTCTTTCTTTCTTTCTTTCTTTCTTTCTTTCTTTCTTTCTTTCTTTCTTTCTTTCTTTCTTTCTTTCTTTCTTTCTTTCTTTCTTTCTTTCTTTCTTTCTTTCTTTCTTTCTTTCTTTCTTTCTTTCTTTCTTTCTTTCTTTCTTTCTTTCTTTCTTTCTTTCTTTCTTTCTTTCTTTCTTTCTTTCTTTCTTTCTTTCTTTCTTTCTTTCTTTCTTTCTTTCTTTCTTTCTTTCTTTCTTTCTTTCTTTCTTTCTTTCTTTCTTTCTTTCTTTCTTTCTTTCTTTCTTTCTTTCTTTCTTTCTTTCTTTCTTTCTTTCTTTCTTTCTTTCTTTCTTTCTTTCTTTCTTTCTTTCTTTCTTTCTTTCTTTCTTTCTTTCTTTCTTTCTTTCTTTCTTTCTCTCTTTTTCTTTCTTTCTTTTTCTTTCTTTCTTTCTTTCTTTCACTATGACCTGAAGTTTAAAAAAACTCTAGTTATGTTAAAAGCCAGGGGAAAAGACTTGCAAGCCATGGCAATAGGAAGTCAAAGGCTCTGAGGACTGGAAAAAACTTGGCAGGAGTGTGGAGAGTAAAGGAGCCCAGTGTGGCTGTCTCATAGTGAGATGCGATAGAGGGGCAGAGTGATATATTACAGGATAAAAATAATATGACAGGAGTCATTTTTCTTCCTCCAAAGAGCAATAGGGACTCCTGGAACCATTTCATACAATCAAGTGATATGATTCAACTTACATTTAAAAGTGAATCATTTTTGTGGCCATGGAAAATGGCCTATAGTGAGATAGAAGCAGAAAGACTAGAGAGAGACTTGTTGCTGATGGCTTAGCTAGGACAGAGACAAGAGAAATGGAAAGAAATGGGCGTATTGAGACATATGTAGGAGGTAGAATTAAAATGGCATGGTGGTAAACTGGATGAAAGGAGTGAGGGCAATGAAGGACTGAAGTCTGGTTTGTAAGAAAATGAGGAGATGGTGTGTCAACTTTTGAAATCAAATAGCTTAGGGAGAAGTGTACTGGGGAAGAGTGATCAAAAGTTCTTCTTGAGATGAAATATGTTAGAGGACCCTTATGTAAGCCATCTAAGTTGGAGATATAAAACGGGCAGTTAGATATAGGGGTCTAGAACTTGAGAAATGTGCTAGACGGAGATGCAGATTTGGAAATAGCATAAAGATATTTCATCCTATAAAATCACTCTGAAGAGAGTATAAAACAAAGAAAAAATATGACAGTGCATTCTGATGCAATCCAATAATTTCATGTTGTGCACAGGAGAAGTAGCTGGCAAAGGAGACTAAGAAAGAGGAGCTGGTGAGGCAAGATGAAACTAGGAGTGTGCAGTGATATGGAAGGCAAGAGAGAAGAAGGTCTCAAGGAGGAGGGTGGTAAACTATCTTTAATGCTGCGAAGCCATCATGTAAGAACAGGGAGATTCAATTGCATTTTGGAAATGTATAGGTGTTTGGTGACCTTAAAAGGAGGGATGTAAGTCATGTTTGGCAGCTGGAAATCAGATTGGAAGAAATTGAAGAGTAATTGGAATAAAAGGAACTGGAGATGGCTGTAGTAAACAACTCATTAAAGAAGTTTTTTGTTTGTTTGTTTTGTTTTTTAAGATGGATGCTATTAGAACATTTTGCAGACTGACTGGGAAAAATTTAAAAGAGGGAAAAATTGGTAGAGCAGTCAAGGGGGACAATACAAACTGATGGAGTAAAATCCTTGAGACAATGAGGACAGTTGGGCTCTGCAGCTCAAGCTGACTTGGCTTTCGATAGTCATGGAACATCTATTCCATTCTAATGGGAAAAATACAAGATACTGAAGATGGGTTTATCAGGTGATTTTCATAGATTTGGAGGTGGAAGAATGAAGTAATTGTCTTTCGTGGCTTCTACTTTCTCAATAAAGTATAAGATGAAGCCATTTGTTAAAAATGCAAGAAGAGGAAGATATATGAATTTGTTTGCGGACATTGGAAAGGGTATGAAATATAATCCAGAGAGTAGGAAAACAGATTTACTAGGGAGGTGTAAAACTGAGAGTAATATGGTAACTCAATCTGGGTTGAATTTGCAAATGTAAAATGAAATACAGCAGTCTATTTATAAAATATTTTTGCAGCAGTATTCAATTCTTATATAAAAATTACAGGGAAAGCAGATGATTTGGTTAAACCAAGTTGGAGGTTTGGCCAGGTGAGTATGACTGAGAGATGACAAAAGCATTGAGGCCATTTTCAGGGAGTGATTATAATGACCAAACGTGCATTTTAAGCTTGAGTAGGAGAGTGTGAATATTGAAAGTGGGGAAGAATCGAATAAGATGAATTGGTGGGGTTAACCACATAGAAGGTGTATGTTGCAGTCAGGGTACAATTATAAGTGAAATGGAAGAGAAACGTGGTGATCAGTGAATGGAATGCTAAAATGGAGATTTTTAGTGTAGTATAATTATCAGTGATGACAAAGTCCACGGTTTGACCAGGTGAATAGGTAGCTGAGATGGGGAAGAAGAAAAAGGAGGTCAAAGTTTAAGAGGTCAAGGAACTGAGAAATCAGTTGTTGTGTGGGTGATCCACATGGATCGTGATGTCACTAATCATAAAACCAAATGTGGAGATGGATGGAAGATATGAGATGGAAATGCAGTGAAACTGAAGCTGAAATCTTCAACCAATAAGCAGTGGGTGAGAAGTTACATGGGAATGAAAATGAGCAAGAAACCTGGAGACTCTATTCTCAATATAGTCATTTTATAATTCAGTTTTTGATCTCAGCATTGTAACAACCACTATCTTTTAAATATAATTGGCTGCAAACAAATGCTTTTAGTAAACTATCCCCCTTACATGTATATACTTGCATATTTGTATTCCACTGTAGAGACTAAATGTAGCCCCCATGATTCCCATTATCTTTTAAATCAAATTTTTCATGGGAGTGCATTACAATTTTGTGTGTAGCTCATCTCTGCCACACTAATCTGTAGGATGGTATTGGCATGTGAATTTTATTTCTTTCCCCTTTCCCACATGGAACTGCCTTCAGATAATCTATAAACATTATTATAATCCTCCTTTCCCATAGTGTTCTTCCAAGTTTGACTTCTTTATTAACTTTATTCTACTTCTTGGTGCACAGTACTCTTTTTTTTCTTTTTCTTTTTTTTTTTTTTTTTTTCTGATGGGAGTTCTTTTATTAGACTTGTTCTTTTGCTGTTCCTATATTAGGCTCTGACAATTTCCATTACTTTTTTACTAACTTTTTTCCATATAAATTTCTGATTAAATCATAAAAACACACACACACATTAGTAGTGTCTCACATAAAAGAGTGGTCCGTTTAATATCTATATTTTTAAAAATGTAACTCTTCTAGTCTTTTTTGGTGTGAGGCCAATTATGTTAATTAGAACATATTGAGGAAAGTACATATTTCCAGTCTCTGCACATACATTATTCAATTTGACCAAGCTTTGAAATATAAAAGCTTTTTGCAAAATGTAGTGTCAAAATGTTACAGTTTTTGGTCAGAATCTTGGCAGATTAAGTCAATTAAAAAGGTCAAAATGATGGTCCCTCATTTTACAGGAAGTGCAAATGTTCAGAATCTGTTATCTATTTAATGCAAGTCTGTAATTCAGTGTTAGGATAGAGAATATAAATGCATCCAAGTCAGGAAGTGTAAGACGTTGGTTTATTAACGGTAATCAGATATAAGATTGGCTATCCAGTTCATTGGCATTTTATTATCCTACTTTGCTATTCTGAAAAACCTTCATGTCCCCTTATACATACAAACATATTCTGTTAGTCAAGCTGTCTGCATCATTCATTTTTGGTTGAGAATCTGTTGAATTAAGGTTGTATGTTTAGCTACAGTGTGGTCTTCCATGGAGGGTGTATATATATGTATATATATATGATCCCTCTGCCCAGTTTGATACCAAATAATAGTATTGATTAATTCAGTCATTTAATGAATATTCATTAAAGACCTACTCTCTCTTTTGTACTGTTCTAGGAGATAAGGATACAGCCGTGAATCAAACAGACCAAAACCACCACCACGACCGATAAAAACCCCAAACCCCTGCCTTTATCAACATACATTGTAGTGGGAGGAGATAGATAATAAAATAAATAAATTACATGGATGTATTAGATGGTAATTAGTGTTTCAATAGAAAAAAATGGAAAGCACCAAAGAGGAAAACTAAGACTACTAGGGTAAAGGTAAAATTTAAAACAGGGGGTCCAAGAAGGCTTCACTGAGAAGGTGACATTTGATCATAAACTACATGATATGAGCAAATGAGGATGGTGTTTTTCAGGAGGAAGAAGATGACTCCAGGAAGAGGGAATGGCAAGCATAAAGGCCCTCGGGCTGGAGCTTGTCTGGCTGTGTTTGAGGAACAGCCAGAAAGCCAATGTGGCTGGAGCAGAGTGAGGCAGGAGAGAGCAGAGGGAATAAGGTCAGAGACTTTGAGGTGCCAGGTCATGCAGGGACTACAAGCCATCATAAGAGCTTTGGCTTTTCTTCTGTTTGATAGTGGAAATTAGTGAGCAGAGGCGTGAGATGAACTGACATAAGCTTTAAAGAGAGTCAATCTGTGCTGAGAATAAAACACAAGGAGGGCAAGGGTAGAATCAAGGAGAACAGTTAGCATAGACTGAAATAATCCAGGTAGGGGATTATAATGGCTTGCACCAGATGGTGAGGAGAAGTTGGATTCTGGATGTATTTTAAAGACAGAGCCAACAGTAGCAATCTTTTACAAAAATACAGTTTGGAATGCATGGTGGTAGAAGCAGAGAGACTGAAAACCCTGTATTTTTATTTATTTATTTTTTAAAGCTGGGGAGGCATTTTCTTACCCCTAAACTGCAGAAGTGTTCTAAAAGTACTTGCAGGTTTCGGTCCATTGGAAATAAACCATGCTAGTATACTTCCTTTCTTCTGAGACAATCACAAGAATAGCTTGTGCAAAACAAGTACCCCCACTGTGTTCTGGGGAAAAGAATGTAAAAACAGCTTGTCTGAATCAGAGAATAGGCTCAGCTCTGAAGGTGGGTAGGACTTTAAAGCCCTTCCATCCATGCCATGGATGTAAGAAGCACAAAAGGCTTAAGTTTGGCAGGGGTAAACCTGTGTGTTTGTGGGGGGCGGGGTGATAAATTTGGATATGAATAAGTTCAAAATTATTACAAAAGATCTGATACACTTGATTGGAGCCAAATGAGGTTGGCAAACAGGAACAAGAGCAAAGGACTCCCCTATGGAAAATGTACTTTACATGTTGCAGTTTTAGATTAATGGTAAGGATTAAACATCAGAACATGAGATATTGAAGATAAAAGCTTTATCCAAGCCAGGATGTGGTTAGTGCTGGAACATTCACTCAGTGACACTGACCTGGCACTGGAGAAAATGATGATGTGTAGGAAACAAAAGAGTTGGTTACGTAGCATTGTAATACTTCATTAAGCTTTGACCAAATGTCACATCCACTGAGAGGTCTTCTCAGAGGGACATGCCAGTTACAAATATTAATAAAATAAAAATATAACAAAAGAATTAATAACTAAATTAAGTAGATGTTTCTTAATGTCACTTTAATTCTTTGATTAAAAGTTGCATGCTTTGGACGTACTTTAATTCTATTAAGATGTAGAGATCTTACTTATTAAGTATTAACTAAGTCATTCTTGAACAGACTGAAATAATTAATACGGCAATATGTGTCTATTTTTTTTTCTTGCCATGGATTATTTTATGGTTTAGGAAAATTTAGGTTTCTTTATCATGTATTTTGATAGTTTTGCATATAATAATATACTGAGTAAATCTGACTATGAACACACTAACAGCATTCATATTGTTATTTTGCTATTTTATAGCTTCTTCCTAAAATGTGAAAATTGAAAACTCAATCAGTGCTTATTTAAGAAGAAGTCTTGCATAATGATTAAGAAATTGGGTCCTGGAATCAAATATCCCTGTGTTCAGTCTCAGCTATCATTTTCTAGTTATGTGATTGGGGGAAATTACTTAACCACTGTAGGTCCAGTTTCTTTTTTCTTTATTTTTTTCTTTTTGTCTTTTTTCGTGTCCGGCAATGGATCGCAACCCTCAGTGTCGCGCCCGTACCGGACCGGGACCAGCAACGGGATCGCAACCCTCGGCGCCGCGCCCGCACTTCGCTCAGCCAGTGAGCGGGAACCGGTCTGTATGTGGGATCTGAACCCTCGGCGGGAGCGCCGCTGCACTCCCAGCGGCGCACTGTAGCAGTGCGCCACCGGGCCGGCCCGGTCCAGTTTCAACATTGGAAAAATGAGGACAATAATAGTTCATAGGCATCTTCAAGGACCAAATGAATCTATCTCTATCTCTATCTGTATAGACATAGAGATATATAAGATATGTCTGTACATATAGAAATAGATGTCTGTATATACCCTGATAGTAAATTGCTCAGTGCATAATAAGAACTAAAAAATCCTATCTAGTATCATTTTTGGGAAAAATTTTTCAAATTTTGATTTTCAGTTTTTCTGCACAGTTGAATTACACTGTTCACTCATTTACTCATGTAACAAATACTGAGATCCTACTATGCACCACAAATGTGGTAGGTACTGGGCGTACAGCTGTGACCCAAATGGACATAATACCTGCGCTCACGGATGTTACAATATACAGTGTATAAATATTTAAAATATTAAAAAAGTAAATGCAAACCCAAAAAGTGAAATGAAGAGGTTTCTCCTTTTTTTTTGTCTTTTTTCGTGTCTGGCAACAGATTGCAACCCTCAGTGTCGCACCCGTACCGGACTGGGACCGGCAATGGGATCGCAACCCTCGGTGTTGCTCCCGCACCTCGCTCAGCCAGCGAGCGGGAACCAGTCTGTATGTGGGATCCGAACCCTCGGCGGGAGCGCCGCCACGCTCCCAAGCGGCGCACTGTAGCAGTGCGCCACCGGGCCGGCCCAAAATGAAGAGGTTTCTAAAGGTTTATATAGGAAGGCAAATTTAAACTTGAATAGTTTTTTATTGCTCATCTTAAAATTATATTTAAGGTTTGGCTGCATTATTATGTGGGTAATAGCCAGGTGAAGAGGGGGAAAAATGTATTCTAGGCAGAGGGGACAACAGAAGAAAAGAAAGAGAGTCAAGCAAGAGAATTATTTGTTTGAGAAACTAATAAACCCATCATACTTAGAGCAGAAGAAGCAAAGGGGGACTGCAATTGATGAGGTTGTGGAGGTAGAATGGGGTGGACTGTGTATATCTGGGAAGTGATGCTAGAGCTGTATAGCTTTTCCCTAAGAGCCATGGGAAGTCATTATAATGATTTATGGCATGAGTAACATGATCAGATATGCATTTAAAAAAAGATCACTCTGGAATTGGATATTGAGGGTGGAGAAAGGGCTGAGAGTGGTTGCAGTGGGCATGACGAGAAAGCTATTGCAGCAGTTCATTCAAGAGATGATATTGGCATGATGATAGCTTGAATGGAGAAAAATGGACAGAACCTGAAAACTTTTAGGATGTAGAATCAAAAGAATTTGTAGAAGGTTGGATGTGAGAAGGTGTGACAAGGAAAAAATGGCCAAGAACAAGTCCCAGATTTCTGGATGGAACATGAGAAAAGATTGGGGTGCCATTTATAATAATAGGAAATGTAGAAAAGTAGCATGTGATACAGGGCAGGCTAGAGCAATAGAAGATAATACACATTGCTTCAAACTGTAATTTGTGAATGTGTCAATATCATGTAGGCAGTTGGATATGCTGTTCAGAATACAGGAGGAAATTCTGGACTAAAGATAGCTAAGTTGTTGTCACACACCCAAGAATAGCCATAGAAGCCCAATGGAAAGAATTAAATATCCCTAAGGACAGAGTATAGGATGAAAAGAGAAGGAGGCTTAGGATAAATCTTGAGAAACTCATTGACAGAATGGAACAGAGGAAACTAAGAAGGAATAGTGGAGACATAGTAGAAAAGCCAGGAGGCTCTGTGACGTGGAAGTTTAGGAAAGAGCGTTCCAAAAAGGAGGAAGCAGATAGCAGTTCAAATTCTTTAAAAAAGTTAAATAAGGTTGAAACAAACACATTTAGATTGAACTTTGGAAAAAGGACAACATTAGTGACTTTAATGAAAGCAGTTTCAGTGGATTTGTGGAAGTTGAAGCCAGATTGGAATGGGCTAGGAGAAAACACACTACATATGTTTAAATGGAGAGAAGACAAATGGGATAGCCAGCCGGACTGTAAGGTCGAGGAAAGATGCTTTTGTTTTATTTTTTAAGATGGGCAACATGAACATTCTTAAAAGCAGATGGATGAAGGTAAATAATGTAGTTGTGTTAAAGCTGAGAAGTAGCTAATTAACAGCACAAGGTTCAGGAAAGGAAGAAAGTACTGAAATCTAGAGAATAAATAGGGGATTGGCCTTGGAAAGGGATTAAGGGCATTTTTTCTCTTTGTATCAGGAGAAAGGGAGAAAGGATGGGTATAGCTGTATGTGGGATTATATCTTTCATGGTGACAATTGGAGGAAATCTCTCACATATCTGCAGAGGATATGAGGGAGGATAGAGGGTTTTAGGTTCAAGCAGATTAGAGAAAGTTTGATGCAGTCATTATGGGAAGAGGGGGAAGACAGCAGTTTAGGTAAATTTAGTAAGAGTCATGGGAAATTTGGAAAGCCCTACAGAAGATTATTAAATAATTTTATATCAACCTGTATAATAATAGATGTTTCTCCAAGTTCTTTGTCCTATCTATCTATATATATATATGTATTTTTTGTGTATATGTATTTATGTATATACACCCATACATATACTCATACACATGTGCACAATTTTCTCCTAATTGTTTTTTCATTTCCTTAATAGTGTATTTTCAAGAGTAGAAATTTTGAATTTCTATAAATTCCAATTAATCAATTTTTTATGTTGTGTCTCCTTTGTTTCCTAAGACATTTTTTTTTAATTTTTATTTTGTCAATATACAATGTAGTTGATTATTGTGTCCCATCACTG
>NW_007734241.1:92863-96592 GCF_000696425.1 Galeopterus variegatus | reverse complement strand
GGGTTAGAAAGAAATTGGTTAATGGACAGAGAGGATGAGCACATTTTGTAAGGACAAATATACCTACTATCCTGATTTGATCATCACTTATTGTACACAAATACTGATAGTTAAGTCTGTACGCCATAAATATGTATAATCAATTACATTTCAATAAAAAAGTTAGACCAAATATATTGAAACATGAAATTGAAACATTTACTAGAGAGGGTGATTTTCAATTCACATATGGAAATGAAAATTCAGCCATGAATATTTTCCTAGAAGTTAGAAAGTGATGGAATTTAATACACAGGAGTAGAGAGGTAATTCTGATAAGAAGCAGAACACTCCTCCAGTAAAAAACAGAAAAAGAAAAGAAAACAAAAAGGAAGAAGAAAAAGAGAGAAAGGAACAAAGGCAAGAAGGAAGGAAGGAAGGAAGGAAGGAAGGAAGGAAGGAAGGAAGGAAGGAAGGAACAAAATAAAGCCACTATCTCTTTCACGTGGTTTCTCTCTACTAGTTTTTTTTATTTTTAATGAAATTCATTCTTGACTAATTTCTTTGTAAAAAGTGTACAGGAGTGTTGTTCATCAGTCTTCATGCACAGGCGGAAGAAAAGGTATCATATTATTTTTCATAACTGAAAAAAATATTTTTACTCAAAATTTGAAGGTGTCTTAAAACATTCAATATTATAAATGTTAATTGTGTTAAAATGTTATCATCATTTTATGTGGGCTGCACATACATTTCTCTGCCAAACCACTACATTAAAATTTAAGATTTAGAAATTCTACCAAATAACTAATTATTTAAATTTTATACTTATTAAAGTTCATTTTTCTAAAGTATTTATGTGTTGGTGATTAAAGTACTTTATCTAATATAAAAAAATTACTACCTTTTTAATTGTATAAAAATCCAAGCCACTAGGTATTTTGTTAAATTACTGTGTGCATTTCATATCTAGACATAGTATTTTTATTTCTAGATATTATATTTAACTGNGAATAATAAGTTGAACTTTAAAAAGCAAGATAAAAGGGAGAGGAGGAGAAAAGTAAGGGAAGAATTAATAAAAGGCCACAGAAATCAATTACATTATATAATATTAAATGTACTAATTATCCTGATTTGAACTTCACATGTTGCACACAGATGTAGCTGTTCAAATCAGGATAATTAGTACATTTAATATTATACATACCTCACAGATATGGACAATCAACTATGTTCTTCTTGAAAGAGAGAGAGAGAGAGAGAAGAAGGAAGGAAAGAAGGAAGGAAGGAAGGAAGGAAGGAGGAAAAATCAGCAATCACAATAATGCATTGAACATTCAGGAGAGAACAGAACTGTGGTTATTAGAGGGAGGAAAGGGGAAGGGGGGTTAGAAAGAAATTGGTTAATGGACAGAGAGGATGAGCACATTTTGTAAGGACAAATATGCCTACTATCCTGATTTGATCATCACTTATTGTACACAAATACTGATAGTTAAGTCTGTATGCCATAAATATGTATAATCAATTACATTTCAATAAAAAAGTTAGACCAAATATAATATATTGAAACATGAAATTGAAACATTTACTAGAGAGGGTGATTTTCAATTCACATATGGAAATGAAAATTCAGCCATGAATATTTTCCTAGAAGTTGGAAAGTGATGGAATTTAATACACAGGAGTAGAGAGGTAATTCTGATAAGAAGCAGAACACTCCTCCAGTAAAAAACAAAAAAAGAAAAGAAAACAAAAAGGAAGAAGAAAAAGAGAGAAAGGAATGAAGGCAAGAAGAAAGGAAGGAAAGAAGGAAGGAAGGAAAAAACAAAATAAAGCCACTATCTCTTTCACGTGGTTTCTCTCTACTAGTTTTTTTTTTTTTTTTAATGGAATTCATTCTTGACTAATTTCTTTGTAAAAAGTGTACAGGAGTGTTGTTTATCAGTCTTCATGCACAGGCGGAAGAAAAGGTATATTATTTTTCATAACTGAAAAAAATATTTTTACTCAAAATTTGAAGGCGTCTTAAAACATTCAATATTATAAATGTTAATTGTGTTGAAAATGTTATCATCATTTTATGTGGGCTGCACATACATTTCTCTACCAAACCACTACATTAAAATTTAAGATTTAGAAATTCTACCAAATAACTAATTATTTAAATTGTATACTTATTAAAGTTCATTTTTCTAAAGTATTTATTTGTTGGTAATTAAAGTACTTTATCTAATATAAAAAATTACTACCTTTTTAATTGTATAAAAATCCAAGCCACTAGGTATTTTGTTAAATTACTGTGTGCATTTCATATCTAGACATAGTATTTTTATTTCTAGATATTATATTTAACTGAACAGACAATTTTGTGTATATTTTGTAAAACAGGCATCATGTTCTAGTGTGCAAATTGCTAGAGTCTTTGGGCATTGTTATTCAACTAGTCTGCTGACAATCACAAGTAAACACTGAATATATAAGGCAAATAAAAGAGCATCTACAGGGGATAATTTTTAGAGTTCACATTTAACAAGTCATCACTTAGAGCATTAAAACGCGCAAGTGTAATGAGCCTAGTAAATTAGTGTTTTAAAAAGGTGAAAAACTAATGGATTTAAATAATATTATAGATCGTGACATGTTATTTCCACACTAGTAAACGTGACTACGATAAACAATTGCAGGTGCTTAAAATCTCTATGACTTCATACAGCATTAATTAAGCACTGAATGTCAGAAGAAAATCATTAATGGTGTGTTGAAGGAAGGTACATGACCACCTGTATCTGAATCCCGCATCCCCTAAGACTGATAAAATTGTAAATTTATGCCCATTGTCAGAGGCTTATGAGTTGGAACACTTAATACAGGTGTCTGGAATTTTGACTATGTAAGTAATACCCCAAGAGATCCTATGCATATTTTTGTATAAGTCACAGTTCATTTCTGAAGATGGACTGGCAAGAAAAGTCTTCCTAACTTTTGTGATGGTTCAGTTCATGTGCCAACTTGGCTGGACCATAGTGTCCAGATACATGAACAAACATTATCCTGGATGTTTCTTTGAGAGTGTCTTGGATGAAATGAACATGTAAATCAGTGGATTTTGATTGGCTTCAGAATGAGAGTGGGTCATCCAGTCAGTGGAAGGCCTGAGTAGAACTCTGCTGACAGAGGCTATTTTAGACTCTTACTGTTCAATTGTAAAGTGACTTTTTTCTTTCTCCAGCTATGCTTTTGTACCACCTCTGTAGATTAGTTTATCCTTTGCCTCAATGCAATCTTAAGGAGATCTGATATGTTATGTTTAATCTCACCAATAGCAATTAATATATGAAGTTCAAAAGTAACTTTTTAAAATCTCAACTCTTTCTAATTTAGAGCTCTTCTCACCCACATTGTATTGCTCCACATTTAGAAATTTTTAAACATGGGGCAAAGGTAGCAGGATGTACTTTTTCATCTTGGTCAATTCTTGTTAGGCTGGTACTGTCAGGATATGGTGTTTGTGCTCCCTGAAATTTGATGGACATTCAAATAGACACACTTTCTAGTGAGGAGTGTTTTGTGTTTCTTTCTTTTCTCCAAATGACAATCATCACCAGTTTCTGAACCTCTAGTGACTATTCCCTCTGCCAAATCATCCATCATTCATTGAGGTCTCTTTTCAGATGTGGTCTAAATGGTCCATGGAAAATGGATTGTTGTCCTGTAGTACACAGTGACAAAGAAACTCACCTGTGT
>NW_007734241.1:80861-92386 GCF_000696425.1 Galeopterus variegatus | reverse complement strand
TGGTCCATGGAAAATGGATTGTTGTCCTGTAGTACACAGTGACAAAGAAACTCACCTGTGTCTTTTTCCCTAGTTCGTCATCTCAGATCAATATAAATAAAGATTTAACATCATTCTGAGTTCTAATCAAATTCCAAAGAGCATGGCTGAAGTTGGAATTGGTCTCTGTGGAGTCTCTATACTTGGCTTCTGAAAGGGAAACAAATCACTTCTATTACTAATTGAAAAGAGTCCAATTATTCTTTCCAAAAAATATTCCCCCTGGTCAGGAATGCCTGTAGAACCAGTTTCAAAGTATCTTAATAAATCCTGCACAAAAGGTTTAAAAACTCACTTTAGAATGGGCACATTGTTGGCATCTATCATAATTTCGTTTACAGAGAGACATTAGCTGAAAGTGTTCCACTACCAACAAATAAAAGATAACATGATTGGTATAAGAATTTTAATGAGCAACACAGGATACAGAAGAAAAATGAAATAGTATTTTTCTAGTTCAATAGGCTAAAAACTTTGAAACCATGTTAATATTATTGCCCAAATTATAATTTCAGTATAATGTCTTGAGAAGATTTGTTTTTCCAGACTGACAGTGCCCAAAAGATTTACCACTACAAACTATCTCTGACACATTACTTGAAAAAAACTTGTAGAAAAAAGGCAACAAATCTAGGATATGATAAGCAAATATATATATATATATATTTACTATATATATATATATAGTAAATATGATTTACTGATATATGTTATAAATTATATAAAATAACTTATAAAAATAATAATCAGAAAGTAAAACACCAAATAGTATGATATCAGATGGTGGATTTTGATTGGTGTCTGGAGCAATGGAAAGAAAAGAATGTTAAGATTATTGTTTTTTAATTATCATCACATTCTGATAAGTGATACATTCATATTTCTATGGCATATATTTAGTGATAATCATTAGAAGAAGAAAAATAAAATGCATAGTTTTCAAACAAGCAATGGGAATAAAGATGAGAACTTTAGCCAAGACAAATAATAAGAGTTTGTTAAGAAATTTCTACATTACCATATAATTTGGATTAAGAAGAAGTAGAAAACTCTAACAGATTAATAACAACAAAATATAAAATATTCCTGACATATGTATGACATGCGTCTTAGACCAGGCTGCTACAAAAATGTATCATCAATTGGGTAGTAATTTATTTCACACACTCCTGGAGGCTGAGGTCAGGGTACCAGTATGTTCAAGTTTTGGTAAACTCTCCTGTGTGTTGCAAGCTTCCAACTTCTTATATGTTCACATGGTGGAACAAGAGTTAGCTGGCTCCCTGGCTTCTTTTTATAGGGTACTAATCCCATTAGTAAGGTTGGGTACTAATCCCATTCTTGAGGTTGGAGCCCTCAAGAGCTAATTACCTCCAAAAGAGACAATCATAAGTAAACACTGAATATATAAGGCAAATAAAAGAGCATCTACAGGGGATAATTTTTAGAGTTCACATTTAACAAGTCATCACATAGAGCATTAAAACGCACAAGTGTAATGAGCCTAGGAAATTAGTGTTTAAAAAAGGTGAAAAACTAATGGATTTAAATAATATTATAGATCGTGACATGTTATTTCCACACTAGTAAACGTGACTACGATAAACAATTGCAGGTGCTTAAAATCTCTATGACTTCATACAGCATTAATTAAGCACTGAATGTCAGAAGAAAATCATTAATGGTGTGTTGAAGGAAGGTACATGACCACCTGTATCTGAATCCCGCATCCCCTAAGACTGATAAAATTGTAAATTTATGCCCATTGTCAGAGGCTTATGAGTTGGAACACTTAATACAGGTGTCTGGAATTTTGACTATGTAAGTAATACCCCAAGAGATCCTATGCATATTTTTGTATAAGTCACACTTCATTTCTGAAGATGGACTGGCAAGAAAAGTCTTCCTAACTTTTGTGATGGTTCAGTTCATGTGCCAACTTGGCTGGACCATAGTGTCCAGATACATGAACAAACATTATCCTGGATGTTTCTTTGAGAGTGTCTTGGATGAAATGAACATGTAAATCAGTGGATTTTGATTGGCTTCAGAATGAGAGTGGGTCATCCAGTCAGTGGAAGGCCTGAGTAGAACTCTGCTGACAGAGGCTATTTTAGACTCTTACTGTTCAATTGTAAAGTGACTTTTTTCTTTCTCCAGCTATGCTTTTGTACCACCTCTGTAGATTATGGACAACAGCAACAACCGAGACCAGAAATCTCCCAATTCAGTCTATAAACCAGAGTCAACCAAGGAACACGAACACACACAAAAAAGATATATATGAAGATCACTCTCATTTAACACTTTAAGCTGAATCATGTAAAATTGTCAATTTTATAGGTGAAATAAATAATTGAGTGCCAGCGATTTCACGTTTTACCTTATATACATACTTATTTTAATTAAATGATAAAATACAAACTAGCAACATAGTTTTAAGCTTATAGAAAGAAGGTGATATATACCAACTTTAGAAAACATATCTCTACACTTTACTAGATGGAAATGCATAAATCATTTTTGCGGATGCTACTAACAATAGCAAAGAATCATACACTTGGTATGTTAAATAGAAACAAATCCAGACTTGGGTAAGGAGAGAGTTTATTTTTAGACTTGCAATAAGGAGAACATGATCACCTCAGGATTTCAAGTGTCTCAAAATCAAATAGTAAAAGGGCTTTTCATTTACAGGTGGAGGTAAGCAGAATTAGCAAAAACTTTCTGGGAAGTAGAGTAACCAGGTGAGGAGAGCAGGTGGAAAAATTCAAATGCTTCAACAGCAATGGTCTCTTTTTGTGATCAGCAGATTTTTGGATGTTCTGTACCTTAGTGCTTACTTAAACTTAGGGTGAACCAAAGTTTAAGAACCTATGAGAAAGAGAAAAGGCTGACTCACGTTTACTCAAGACACATCGATGCGTAACTACTGGGCATTGTGAGTACTTGGTCAGGTACTTCCTAGGTTCCAGGAACTGTCCTGTACTTGCAATAAATATTCATTAATTTAATAAATGAAGTTCAAATTCTGCAAGAAAAGAAATTGTGATGAATCTTACACTGGTTCATAAATCTTCTCCACAAAATAATGTGTCAAAAACAGGCGTTGGGGCCAAACTTTACTTAAGAAAAGGAGACGGACATGTGATCCTACATAAAAACTAGTAGGTGGTGAGCAGGAAATAATTGTTGAGCATCACAATTGATCACTTTGTGTACACATTCACTATAAATCTTAGATGATCTATAAAATGTCCTCATAGGGAAATGGAGAGCTGCAACCCATGAGTAAATTACCCTAATAAGTGAGGACATGGAAGAACCACGCTACATAAACAAAGTTTTCTTATAAAAATGATTACTGTCACACTACTTTACATAACATATCAAATAATCATCATTATTCCAGGCCTCATAGTAGACAGGGATCTTTTGTGGCAATGATCATGTACAATGGGCAAGAAGATGCTCTTTTATATTTCATACACTATTATCCTTTTAAAAAATTTATTGAATTGACATGTAATAATTGTACATAGTTACAGGGTATGGAGTAATATTTTGATACATGTATATGCTATGGGATGAATAAATCAGGCTAATCATCATATTCATCACAGCAAACATTTGGCATTTCTTTGTGATAAGAACATTTGGACTCCTCTCTTGTAGCCATTTGAAAGTATACAATAAATTGTGGTTAATTATAGATACCTAGCACTACTATCTAATACTAGAACTTATTCTTCCTATCTAGCTGTTAACTAACTCTGCCTCTGTTAACCTTAGAGCTGTCATGTACCGTATATGTGACTATTCCTTAAATTTTTATAGCTAAAACTAGACTTCTTTGATACATAAATATCATCATACTATGGGGAAAAAAACATTTATTAATTTAATCCTAGCAAGGCATTTATAAACATTTGTATACTAAAGACAATATTTTTACATAGACCAATATGAATTAAATTATAGCTCAATTGTTCCTTTTGAATTATATTTCCCATGTTGTTTTGATAATTAAGATTTTTAAAATTGGTGTGCTGTGTTGAAAGGGAAAAAAAACACATATACAGCATGAAAACATTTTATATGAAGTATTAAGTATATTTAGGCAAGCCAACTTTGTCTGAAATATGTGTACCTAGACTTAATGAAAAAGAGAAAAAGGAAGTATCATATCTTTCTTGCTGTTTGTTTGAATCAATTGTGATCATTTTAAAGTAGTGTAAAAACATTGGCATATACTTTACACATGCATTTACTCATATTAAGGTAATTTTACATTATTTTAAAAACTCATTGGAGAGTGGTTATTGAGAATACAAAATACATGTGGATATCTTCTCAATTTTAGTTACTACTCTTACACCATCTTCTGGTAGCTTTTGAGAATGCTGTTCATCTCCACAAATACCAACTCACTTTTTCTAAAATATGTTCACAAACTTTTTCATTGGCAAAATTGTTTTTCAAAGCTTGCTCCTTATATAATTAATCATTAACTCAGAATAAATCTCTCAACTTATGCCAAACACTACTTGCTTTGGAAATTGCAATATGCAATGGAAAGATAATAGTGTTCCAATTTCTGCGAGTTTAGAAATCATGCAGGTAAAATGAATACTAACTGGTAATACCAACAACTTTACTTGAACTCAATTTTTTAAGAAAAGTCTTCTATGAAAATACATACATATATATATGTACTATCACAGATATTAGAGTTAAGTTTATATAAAATTGTCTTCATTCTCTGTCCCTCTCGCTCTCAATATTTAAATCAAGATAAGGTAAATATGTGGAAAAAAGTAAATTATGATCTGTGGCAGTTGTATAAGTTTTCTTGGGCTGCCATAACAAAGTAACACAGACTGGGTGGCTTAAGTAACAGACATTTATTTTCTCACAGTTCTAGAGCCTGGAGGTCCAAGATCAAGGTGGTAGCAGGGTGGTTTTTGGTGAAGGTTTTCTCCCTGGCTTGCAGCTGGCAGCTTTCTCACGGTGACTTCACACAGCCTGCCCTCTCTGTGGGAGAGAGAGAGAATTCTGTTTCTTCCTCTTCTTATAAGGAAACCAGTCCTGTTGGATTATTTATTGAGGTTCTTTTATGACCTCATTCAACCTTAATAATAAGCCTCTATAAAGTTACTGTTTAGTAATACAGTTACATTAGGGGTTAGAACTTCAACATATAAATTTTATGGGGGCAAAAGTCAGTCCATTATAATGCAGGTGTAAACTGATGAAACTTTTATAAAAAAGAAGCTTGTAATATATGACATTTGCTTGAAAATCTTTATCCCTTTATTCAGTTGTATGCTTCTGGAAGTCTAGTTTAACAAGGAGTATAAACCACTGGATATGCTTTGCTCACAAATGTGTTCACCACAGTATTTTGAGAACATAAGACTTAAGTAATGATTCCCAAATGTTCCAGGTTGAGTCACACATAGAAAATCATACTATTGTATAACACTCTGGGGCAAATAAACAGAGATTTGTGAACAAGAGGCCCCAGATACTCAGTGCCCACCTAGTAGCCCAAGCACTGATGGAGGAAGTCTGTACCTTGGCACACGCGCAACCATTTGTGGTACCTAAAGACCCTGTCTAAATGAGGAGGCTGTGATATAAATAGACAGAATATTGGAACAGTTACTGGGGAGAACTTGAAATATTACATTAATGTGTCCTCCCATGAAGAAAGAAGGTAGACAGCAGACAGAGACTCAGGAAAGACGGAAAATATGCTGCCGTTTATGACCATGCCCACCCCCCAATCCTTTTTAATCACATATTCTTTGATATATTGTAAAACTTAAATTAATGTTTTGAAAAAGCTTACTATGACAGAAAACATGTGTTCTAATGTTAATTTTTAAAGTTTTATTCTGTAAAATAAACATAAACAGAAATATAACTATAACAAAACGTGCCATCATATGAGAGTAGAAATGTAGGTAATTTTGTTCCTCTTACTCATGTTTAACTTCTCTCTACCAAAAATAAACAGGATTTATTTTATAATTTTTTTTAAAAGCCTCTCGATTTAAAATGTATATTTATACTACATTTGCTATGGACTGAATTATGTCCCCCCCAAATCCATATGTTAAAGCCCACATCTACCGCCCACCCCCAATACTGTATTGAAGATAGGGCCTTTAAGAAGGTGATTAAAGTTAAATAAGGTCTTATAGGCATGGTCCTGATCTGGAACTGATTCTCTAATGAGAAGAGGAGGAAACACCAGGGAGGACAGAGTGAGAAGTCTGCAAGCCAGGAAGAAAGCCCTCACCACAACCCAACCATGCTGGCTCCCTGATTTTGGACTTCCAGCTTCTAGAACTGAGAGAAAATAAATTTCTATTGTTTAAGTCACCCAGTCTATGATATCTTGGCATGGTAGCCTGAATGGACTAATACAGCCTTTTAATTTCATCTCGTAGTTCTTTGTAACACACACACACACACACACAAATACATATATATAATTGTATATAACTTAAAATATCAGTATTCTAGGAGGCATTTTATTCATAAGAATATATTATTTTCTTAACTCCTAGGACTTGTGAGAAGGCTAAAAATATCACTAATTGTTTCACTTTTTTGAAATCTTTCCATGGTAATTTATGGAAATTACTGCTGCTTTATCAGAAGTTGACACAAAAGGTTATGCCTTTGTGACACTGTCACGTCACCAAAGCTCTGCATTTGCCTGACATGGTTCAAGAATTATTTTGTCTCCTGAACTATGTGAGCTCCATTTCTGAAGCTGACTTTTTTTAGGCTGAGGTTGGTCCTAATCAGTGGACAGAGTGATAACTCTGTGCCAACCTAATTCCATAAGAGTAGTGTTGTTGTTTCTGTGAGAGTCATTCCAGCTACTGCCCTCATTTAAACATCTCACCGGACACTTGGTGACAGCTCTTCTCTTGGTTATTTAGTTGTTTATTTAGTTGGTAACTGGAATTTGCTTCTGAATTCTTGTAATCCCAATCCCATATTTTATTTTGCTAAGACTAATGAGTCTTTTTTTCTGACTTAATCACAAGCTCACTACACCAAAAATTTGAAATGCTCTCATTCCCCCCAGTGTATTTATATTAACTGCCAACTTAGATCAAACCATTTTCCTGTTAAAGTACCTGATACAGAATTTCTAATATCAAGGTTCAAACCTGCAAAACTGTGCTTCCTGGCTCATCACTCTGGACACATGGCCTAGAGCACAACATTATAACCAAAGATCAGACCTTAAAACATCCTTAGATAATAACCTATTCAAATGCAGTCATTTTACACATGGGCAAAATAAGTCATCGGGACTAATTTACACAAGAAGTATATTCAGTGCCCATTGCTGCTTTAATTAATTACCACAAATTACTGGCTTAGAACAACCCATATTTATTACCATAGAGTTCTGTAGGTCAGAAATGTAAAACAAGTTTCACTGGGCTAAAGTCAAAGTACGAGTTGGTCTGCTTCCTTCTGGAGACTGTAGAGGAAAATCCATTTCCTTGTCTTTTCCAGATTCTAGAGGCCACTTGCATTTCATGACCATGGTACCTTGTGCTGGCATCACTCCAAACTCTGCTTCTGTCATTTCATCTTCTCTCTCAGTCTAACTCTACTGCCTCCCTCTTATAAGGATCCTTGTGATTACATTGGGGTGTCAAATTAAAAACAAATGTAGGGCAAGTCAAGGGGCATCTTTATTTGAAAGTTTTATCACAATACAGAGCATGCTTTGGCTATAAGGTCCGCAAATGTCTTAGAAGTCAGGCAAAATAAGAGTTTTCCAGGTGTCTACCTGTGTCCACCATCTTGTTTGAAACCATCTTTTCAATTTCAAAAAACTTCACAAACTTTTTACATCTTTTCTGACTTTGTGACTTAATTGTTGACTCTGCTTTCAAAGTCTATCCCATATTTTATGATCCTCACATGTGTCACCAATATTAGGTGAGTTACTGCAGCACACCTAATTTTGGTTTCTTCATTTTTGAAAGGGATGATAATCCATAGGGTTATTGTAATATGTCCAATTGATGTTTCAGATAAAAATTTTCCCAGTCTGATAATTTCTGGTGTCAGTCTTTGCCTTCACAGCCTGACACCCTATCTGTCTATCTATTTATTTATCTATCTATATGCTATGTTCTGAATGTCTGTGTCCTCCCCCCAAATTCATAAGCTGAAACCTAATCCCCAACGTGATAGTGTGAGGAGGTGGGGACTTTGGGAGGTGATTAGGTTATGAGGCCCTCATGAGCAGGTTTAGTGCCCCTATGAAAGAGACCCCAGAGAGCTGCCTTGCCCCTTGTACTATGTGAGGTCACAGCAGAAGTCACCATCTATGAACCAGAAACTGGGCCCTCACTAGACACTTAATATGCCCACACCTTAATCTTGGACTTCCCAGCCTGCAGTACACAAAGCCAAATATATTTCTTTTCTTTATGAATTACCCAGTCTGTGATATCCTGTTATAGCAACTCAAAACAAACAAAGATATAGACCAAGCTAGTTTTTCTAGCCTTCCCTGTGCCATTGCCATTCTTGTACTGTGCTAATAACAAACTTTTCACAAGAATGTAAGCAAGGATATATACTTTCCTGCCATTTTTATGTGTGCGTAGATGTGGATATATTTCCTGACTATCCCATTTGCTCTTCCCTATATACATTGCAGGTCAGCTTTTGTAGACTAACTTCTTTTGTGGAAACTATCTTTACCATAATTTTTTTTTTTCATTTATAACTCTAATGCTATTACTGGGACATTAAACTCCTTTGAAGGTATTCCAAATGTTCAATATTTATCAGTCCGTATATACAAAATTATTTCATACTTTATTTCATGTATTTCCATGTAGAACTTGTCACCAATATCACCTTGCCGATTGTTCTCCTAGTCATATATATTCTCCACTATCTCTAACCACTCATTACTCATTTTCACTTGGATTTTGCAATGGATTCCTTATTGGCCATGCAGTTTCCACTCTCACCTTGCACAAATCAATTGTGTACACAGTGGTTAGAGGAAAAAAAAAAAAAAATATATATATATATATATATATACACACACACATACACACGTATATTTACACACACACTATATAAACACATTCAAATCTTTCTAACTTAAAGTATAGTAAGGGTATCAAGGTGCTGTGCTATTTTTGAATGAAGTCCTATATTGTGAACTAAATTTGTCATCCCTGGTGCTTGTTAATATGAACAGGTAGGGGTTAATATGGCAAGGGTTAATACAAAACCCTAGCAGCGTCCCAGTCTAACACCTTGTCATGACCTAATGTGCAGTACATAATTTAGCCTTCTTCAAAGAGAAGTCTGGCATTTGTGCTTAGTTTTGGGGAGGTAATCTAGTTCTTACCAGATAAGAGTGTTTTTGTTTAGGACAGGGCTGGTCATAGCACCATATTTTTAGGATAGACACTGACCAAGACCAAAAAGAAAAGAAAACAACAACAACAACAAAACTATGTGGCTTAGGATGAAATTGTTGAGTCATGAAGTGTCAGTTTACCCAGAAGCTAAGATCAACCACATGGGAAAACAATAAATCAATCATGTCTACCCAATGAAGCCACAGTAAAATCTCTGAAGAGGCATGGGTGAGTCTCGTTGTTTGGCATAGTCTGTGTGCACTGCTACAGATTGACATCGCCAATGTAAGGTGCCTTGACTCCCACAGAGGGGACAACAAAAGACCCATATTTGAAACCCTTCCAGATCCTGCATCTTCCTTTGTATCTGTACTGTTTTCCTATAACAAACCTTAACTGTGAGAATAATTATTTTCAGCGAATTCTGTAAAATGTTGTAGCAAACTATCAAGGCTGAGGATGGTTTGAGAAACCCCGCATGCTTTCCGTTGGTGTTAGAAGTGAGGGTAGTCTTGTGAAGAACTATACCCTCAAACTTTGCAGTTTGGTTAACTCTGAGAATTTGGCAAGAGTAGTGGGATTTGCTAGAATGATCCTGAAATAAATGATTTGTAAAAAAGGAAGGATGAGAGGGTGGGCGTGACAGACCTCTGTTTCCTGCATGGCCATGAGATCACCAATTTAATGGTACTGGAGCTGAGCTGCAATCAGTTTCTAGAAGTAAAAAGCTACCAACTACATCTAGAAATGATGGATCTAACTTCTGAGGAGCTGGCTCATCAGATGCTTAGGGAAGTTCAAATAACAAAAAACAAGTGAAATGCGCAGCCCTTGGCTGTATTAGTCAGGATTCTCCAGAGAGACCAAACTATTATGATATGTTTATAAGTATATGAGAGGGGATTTATTAGGGGAATTGGCTCAAGTGATTGTGAAGAGGAGTCCCATGACCAGCCATTTGAAAACTGGATGCCAGTAGCATGGCTTAGTACAAATCTAAAAACCTTAGAATATGGGAAACAGATGGTACCTTTGGTGTAAGTCCTGGAACCCAAAAGCTGAAGAGTCTGAAACTCTGATGCACACAAACAGGAGAGCAGAGTGTATCCCAGCTCTAGCAGACAGAGAGAGAGATGTGTCCTTTTTTCTCCCTTTTTGTTCGTTCCAAGCCTCCAGTGGATTGGATGGTTCCCACCCAAATTGAGGATGGATCCTTCCCACCCAGTCCACTTAGGCTCTCATGCTAATCTCTTCTGGAAACACCCTCAGGGATACAAGCAAAAAGATAGCTTCACCAGGTTTCTTGGTATTCCTTAATCTAACCAAGCTAACACCTTACTGCCATCTATAATAGCTAAAATGGAGAGAAGAGAGAGTAATGGGGTGGATCCTGGTGCTGGGTCAAGTTCATACCCTGGCTGGCCAGAGCTGTAGACTCAATGCTACTACCAAAGGGAAAAATTATGCTAAAACAGTAGATAATGAAGACTAAGTAATTTGCTAGAGAAAGGGAGAGTCGAGGGCTTTACCCCAGCAGCCTGGAAATCTTTACATTAATTAAGAAATGGGATGAATATAATGGATATTGATAGAATCGAAACAAACGTCTTAATACAGCACTCTAAGAAGTTGGATGGACAGATGGGGGCCATTCTTCAATGCTGAACAAACCTAAACAAATCTGCATAATCACTCTGCTTTGCAGAAATTTAGAGAGCCACAAGGCTAAAATGACAGTGAGGAACTGATTGCCAATTGCCTGGGACAGTCAATATGTAATCTAATCAAAATGAGAGTGGGGTATGAGTCTTTTGCTTCAACCCCTGGGTGGAGACCCAAAGTTGTATGCACATAAATGGTTGAAATAGTCAGGGAGGTAGAAACAATTCTCAAACTCCTTGAAATGGAGCTCCATGCACTGAGGTTCCAAAACCTGTTGGTGAATTCACAACAGGGGCTACAGTTAGATTGGGAGAATACAAAAATATAAAGGTTTTAGAGATTAAGGCAAAAGTTTGAATGAAAATGGGTGTGTTTGAACAGACTTTATGTGAG
>NW_007734241.1:66565-80851 GCF_000696425.1 Galeopterus variegatus | reverse complement strand
TACATTAATGTGTCCTCCCATGAAGAAAGAAGGTAGACAGCAGACAGAGACTCAGGAAAGACGGAAAATATGCTGCCGTTTATGACCATGCCCACCCCCCAATCCTTTTTAATCACATATTCTTTGATATATTGTAAAACTTAAATTAATGTTTTGAAAAAGCTTACTATGACAGAAAACGTATTCTAATGTTAATTTTTAAAGTTTTATTCTGTAAAATAAACATAAACAGGAATATAACTGTAACAAAACGCGCCATCATATGAGAGTAGAAGTATAACTATAACAAAACGTGCCATCATATGAGAGTAGAAATGTAGGTAATTTTGTTCCTCTTACTCATGTTTAACTTCTCTCTACCAAAAATAAACAGGATTTATTTAATAATTTTTTTTAAAAGCCTCTCGATTTAAAATGTATATTTATACTACATTTGCTATGGACTGAATTATGCCCCCCCCAAATCCATATGTTAAAACCCTAATCTACCTCCCCCCCACCCCCAATACTGTATTGAAGATAGGGCCTTTAAGAAGGTGATTAAGGTTAAATAAGGTCTTATGGGTGTGGTCCTGATCTGGAACTGATTCTATAATGAGAAGAGGAGGAAACACCAGGGAGGACAGAGTGAGGAGTCTGCAAGCCAGGAAGAAAGCCCTCACCACAACCCAACCATGCTGGCTCCCTGATTTTGGATTTCTAGCTTCTAGAACTGAGAGAAAATAAATTTCTATTGTTTAAGTCACCCAGTCTATGATATCTTGGCATAGTAGCCTGACGGGACTAATACAGCCTTTTAATTTCATCTCATAGTTCTTTGTAACACACACACACACACACACACACACACACACACACACACACACACATATAATTGTATATAACTTAAAATATCAGTATTCTAGGAGGTATTTTATTCATAAGAATATATTATTTTCTTAACCCCTAGGACTTCTGAGAAGTCTAAAAATATCACTAATTGTTTCACTTTTTTGAAATCTTTCCATGGTAATTTATGGAAATTACTGCTGCTTTATTAGAAGTTGACACAAAAGGTTATGCCTTTGTGACACTGTCACGTCACCAAAGCTCTGCATTTGCCTGACATGGTTCAAGAATTACTTTGTCTCCTGAACTATGTGAGCTCCATTTCTGAAGCTGACTTTTTTTAGGCTGAGGTTGGTTCTAATCAGTGGACACAGTGATAACTCTGTGCCAACCTAACTCCATAAGAGTAGCGTTGTTGTTTCTGTGAGAGTCATTCCAGCTACTGCCCTCATTTAAACATCTCACCAGACACTTGGTGACAGCTCTTCTCTTGGTTATTTAGTTGTTTATTTAGTTGGTAACTGGAATTTGCTTCTGAATTCTTGTAATCCCAATCCCATATTTTATTTTGCTATGACTAATGAGTCTTTTTTTCTGACTTAATCACAAGCTCACTACACCAAAAGTTTGAAATGCTCTCATTCCCCCCAGTGTATTTATATTAACTGCCAACTTAGATCAAACCATTTTCCTGTTAAAGTACCTGATACAGAATTTCTAATATCTAGGTTCAAACCTGCAAAACTGTGCTTCTTGGCTCATCACTCTGGACACATGGCCTAGAGCACAACATTATAACCAAAGATCAGACCTTAAAACACCCTTAGATAATAACCTATTCAAATGCAGTCATTTTACACATGGGCAAAATAAGTCATCGGGACTAATTTACACAAGAAGTATATTCAGTGCCCATTGCTGCTTTAATTAATTACCACAAATTACTGGCTTAGAACAACCCATATTTATTACCATAGAGTTCTGTAGGTCAGAAATGTAAAACAAGTTTCACTGGGCTAAAGTCAAAGTACGAGTTGGTCTGCTTCCTTCTGGAGACTGTAGAGGAAAATCCATTTCCTTGTCTTTTCCAGATTCTAGAGGCCACTTGCATTTCATGACCATGGTACCTTGTGCTGGCATCACTCCAAACTCTGCTTCTGTCATTTCATCTTCTCTCTCAGTCTAACTCTACTGCCTCCCTCTTATAAGGATCCTTGTGATTACATTGGGGTGTCGAATTAAAAACAAATGTAGGGCAAGTCAAGGGGCATCTTTATTTGAAAGTTTTATCACAATACAGAGAATGCTTTGGCTATAAGGTCCGCAAATGTCTTAGAAGTCAGGCAAAATAAGAGTTTTCCAGGTGTCTACCTGTGTCCACCATCTTGTTTGAAACCATCTTTTCAATTTCAAAAAACTTCACAAACTTTTTACATCTTTTCTGACTTTGTGACTTAATTGTTGACTCTGCTTTCAAAGTCTATCCCATATTTTATGATCCTCACATGTGTCACCAATATTAGCAGCTTTACAAAGCTCAGAGCCCTGGTTTAGCCACTTGAAGCCTATCATAACTTGGTGAACTTCTGTGATTTCAATGTGCCTCCCAAAGTTGATGTGGTGAAAACTTAATCCCCAATGCAACAGTGTTAGGAGGTTGGGCCTAGTAAGAAGTAATTAAGTCATGAGAGCTTTGGTCCTCATGAATAAATTAATGTTGTTAAAATGGGACTTGGTTAGTTATCAAAAGAGTGGCTTTGACGCAAAAGCTAGTTTGGCCCCCTCTTGCTCTCACGCTCTCTTGCCCTTCTACCCTCTACCATGGGATGATGCCACACAAGGACACCCATCAGATGCCAGTGCCATGCTCTTGGACTTCCCAGCCTGCAGTACACAAAGCCAAATATATTTCTTTTCTTTATGAATTACCCAGTCTGTGATATCCTGTTATAGCAACTCAAAACAAACAAAGATATAGACCAAGCTAGTTTTTCTAGCCTTCCCTGTGCCATTGCCATTCTTGTACTGTGCTAATAACAAACTTTTCACAAGAATGTAAGCAAGGATATATACTTTCCTGCCATTTTTATGTGTGCGTAGATGTGGATATATTTCCTGACTATCCCATTTGCTCTTCCCTATATACATTGCAGGTCAGCTTTTGTAGACTAACTTCTTTTGTGGAAACTATCTTTACCATAATTTTTTTTTTCCTTTATAACCCTAATGCTATTACTGGGACATTAAACTCCTTTGAAGGTATTCCGAATATTCAATATTTATCAGTCCGTATATACAAAATTATTTCATACTTTATTTCATGCATTTCCATGTAGAACTTGTCACCAATATCACCTTATTGATTGTTCTCATAGTCGTATATATTCTCCACTATCTCTAACCACTCATTTCACTTGGATTTTGCAATGGATTCCTTATTGGCTATGCAGTTTCCACTCTCACCTTGCACAAATCAATTGTGTACACAGTGGTAAGAGGGAAAAAATATATATATATACACACACACACATATTATTTACACACACACTATATAAACACATTTAAGTCTTTCTAACTTAAAGTATGGTAAAGGTATCAAGGTGCTGTGTTATTTTTGAATGAAATCCTATATTGTGAACTAAATTTGTCATCCCAGGTGCCTGTTAATATGAACAGGTAAGGGTTAATATGGCAAGGGTTAATACAAACCCCTAGCAGCCTTCCAGTCTAACACCTTGTCATGACCTACTGTGTAGTAAATAATTTAGCCTTCTTCAAAGAGAAGTCTGGCATTTGGGCTCAGTTTTGGGGAGGTAATCTAGGTCTTACCAGATAAGAATGTTTTGTTTAGGACAGGGCTGGTCATACCACCATATTTTTAGGATAGAAGCTGACCAAGACAAAAAAAAAATAAAAAAGAAGAAAGAAAAGAAAACAACAACAACAACAAAAAACTATGTGGCTTAGGATGAAATTGTTGAGTCATGAAGTGTCAGTTTACCCAGAAGCTAAGATCAACCACATGGGAACACAATAAATCAATCATGTCTATCCAATGAAGCCACAGTAAAAACTCTGAAGAGGCATGGGTGAGTCTCATTGTTTGGCATACTCTGTGTGCACTGCTACAGATTGACATCGCCAATGTAAGGTGCCCTGACTCCCACAGAGGGGACAACAAAAGACCCATATTTGAAACCCTTCCAGATCCTGCATCTTCCTTTGTATCTGTACTCTTTTCCCATAACAAACCTTAACTGTGAGAATAATTATTTTCAGTGAATTCTGTGAGATGTTGTAGCAAACTATCAAGGCTGAGGATGGTTTGAGAAACCCCGCATGCTTTCAGTTGGTGTTAGAAGTGAGGGTAGTCTTGTGAAGAACTCTACCCTCAAACTTTGTAGTTTGGTTAACTCTGAGAATTTGGCATGAGTAATGGGATTTGCTAGAATGATCCTGAAATAAGTGATTTGTAAAAAAGGGAGGATGAGAGGGTGGGCGTGACAGACCTCTGTTTCCTACATGGCCATGAGATCACCAATTTAATGGTACTGGAGCTGAGCTGCAATCAGTTTCTAGAAGTAAAAAGCTACCAACTGCATCTAGAAATGATGGATCTAACTTCTGAGGAGCTGGCTCATCAGGTACTTAGGGAAGTTCAAATAACAAAAAACAAGCAAAATGTGCAGTCCCTGGCTGTATTAATCAGGATTCTCCAGAGAGACAGAGCTATTATGATATGTTTATAAGTATATGAGAGGGGATTTATTAGGGGAATTGGCTCAAGTGATTGTGAAGAGGAGTCTCATGACCGGCCATTTGAAAACTGGATGCCAGTAGCATGGCTTAGTACAAATCCAAAAACCTTAGAATTAGGGAAACAGATGGTACCATTGATGTAAGTCCTGGAACCCAAAAGCTGAAGAGTCTGAAACTCTGATGCACACAAACAGGAGAGCAGAGTGTATCCCAGCTCTAGCAGACAGAGAGAGAGATGTGTCCTTTTTTCTCCACTTTTATTCTTTCCAGGCCCCCAATGGATTCGATGGTTCCCACCCAAATTGAGGGCGGATCTTTCCCAACCAGTCCACTTAGGCCCTCATGCTAATCTCTTCTGGAAACACCCTCAGGGACACAAGTAAAAAGATAGCTTCACCAGGTTTCTCGGTATTCCTTAATCTAACCAAGCTAACACCTAGAATTAACCACGTAACTGGTTATTGCTTACTGCCATCTATAATAGCTAAAATGGAGAGAAGAGAGAGTAATGGGGTGGATCCTGGTGCTGGGTCAAGTTCATACCCTGGCTGGCCAGAGCTGTAGACTCAATGCTACTACCAAAGGGAAAAATTATGCTAAAACAGTAGATAATGAAGACTAAGTAATTTGCTAGAGAAAGGGAGAGTCGAGGGCTTTACCCCAGCAGCCTGGAAATCTTTACATTAATTAAGAAATGGGACGAATATAATGGACATTGATAGAATCAAAACAAACATCTTAATACAGCACTCTAAGAAGTTGGATGGACAGATGGGGGCCATTCTTCAATGTTGAACAAACCTAAACAAATCTGCATAATCACTCTGCTTTGCAGAAATTTAGAGAGCCACAAGGCTAAAATGACAGTGAGGAACTGATTGCCAATTGCCTGGGACAGTCAATATGTAATCTAATCAAAATGAGAGTGGGGTATGAGTCTTTTGCTTCAACCCCTGGGTGGAGACCCAAAGTTGTATGCACATAAATGGTTGAAATAGTCAGGGAGGTAGAAACAATTCTCAAACTCCTTGAAATGGAGCTCCATGCACTGAGGTTCCAAAACCTGTTGGTGAATTCACAACAGGGGCTACAGTTAGATTGGGAGAATACAAAAATATAAAGGTTTTAGAGATTAAGGCAAAAGTTTGAATGAAAATGGGTGTGTTTGAACAGACTTTATGTGAGGTATTTGTGTTTCCTTTACCATTAAATGTGTTATGGTGGTAGATAGGGTGCCTGACTGGAGAATGTTTCCTCTACCTAGTATTGTGAATCAGAAGGTATGTAAAGCCACCATTACCCACATATTGATTAGCTATGCTAAATAGAAATCATAAGATTACTTGAACTCACACACGTTGATAATTTGATATACAATAACCCTTTGTGGTATCCAGACCGGAGCTTATGGCAAATGCTTATGAGTACCACCTGGAAACAACACTGAGATTTTGGACCAGAAAATTTCCATTTGGGAGACAATCACTAGTTTCCTATTGAACATTAATTAATACTGTTTCTGTGATGGAGATACATGACGTATTAGTCTGTTTCTGTTACTTATAACAAATTACTTGGAACTGGGTGATTTATAAAGAAAACAATGTGTCGCTTATAGTTTGGGAGGATGGGAAGTCCAGAGTCCAGGAAACACATCTGGCGTTTGGTGGTGGCAACAGTGACCCAGGGGTCTCACATGGCAGAAAATGGTGGAGAAGAGAGAGGCTAACCTTGCATGTCCTCTTCTTTTAAAGCCCTCAGAACCACACCCCCAACCACTATTATTAATCCGTCCACTACAGCACCGTCCTACAATCTAATCACTTCTTCAAGGGCCCACCTTTCAATTGCTATGATAGGATTTCCCATTCTCAACAGTTACTTTGGGGATTAAGTTTGCAGTGAGCATTCAGTCCAAGGCATTCTATCCCTGGCTCCCCGAAACTCATGTCCTTTTCACATATAAATACATTCATCTTATTCCCAAAGTCCTAACTTGTTACAACTCAAAAGTCCAAAGTCATAAAGTCTTATCTATGAAATTAGAACAAGTTATCTACTGCTAAGATACAATGGTGGGACAAGTATAGGGTACACATTGCTATTCAAAAAGGGATAAATAGGCCAAAAGGAGGGGTGAAATGTCTTAAGCAAGTCCAAAACCCAGAAGGGTAGGCATTAAATCTCAAAGCTGGCTAATCAAGTACCATAACTCCATGTCTGACATCCTGACCATGCTTCTGAGAGGGTTGAGCCCTCAAGTCCTTGGGTAGCTCCGCTTCTATGGCTTTCTTGTCTCAGACCATAATTCAGCTCTCCCAGGCTGGTGTCCCACTCTGGTAGCTCCACAGGTCTGGGGTCTCAATGGCAGTTCTGCTCTCATGGATCCACTAGGCATGGAACTGTTGGGGTTTTTCTTCTGCAACACTGACCCCACATTTCTGATCAGAATTGCTCTACCAAAGGCTGTCAGTGATGAATCCACCCCTGTGACAGATCTCTTCCTGGGCTCCCAGGCTTTTCCATACACTCTTTGAAATCAGGGTGGAGGCTCCCAAGCCTTCAGAGCTCTGGCATTCTGCAAGACTATCAAAATAACACCATGTGGACACCACCAAGGTTTCCAGCTTGTATTTTCCAAAGCTGTGGATCAAGCCACAAGTGGGGCTAATTTAGTCAAGGCTGGAGCAGCCAAAAAAGTTTAGGTCCTGGTTCTGAAAGCAGCTTCCCAAAGGGCCCTGGGCAGTGAGCCCGTGGGGGACACATCAGACCTGTTCTACGAGACCATTCTGTCTCCCTGGGTCTTTGGGCCTGAAATGGAAGCACTGGCCCCAGAGGCTTCTGTGATGCCTTAGAGTCCTTTTGCCCTTCTCTTGATAATCCCTTTCTTTTGTACTAATCTTAGCATCATTGCATTTCTCTCCCAAAAAAAGCTCTCTGCTTCTATACCACATAGCCAGTCTGCAAATTTTCCAAATCTTTACTCTCTGTTTCCTTTTAAATTATACATTCTTGCTTTATACCATGCTTTTCTGCCATAATTCAGCACAGGCTGTTCCAAGTAGCCATGCAGTTTCCTTAATGTTTTGCTGCTTAGAAATTTCTTCCACCAAATTCTTTAGTTCAGCACCTTGAAGTTCCACTTTCAATACTTTTGGGCATGAACAGAATACAGTCAACTTCCTTGGCAGCTGATAGCAAGGGTGGTCTTTGCCCCAGTTTCCAATAAGTCCCCTGCTATTTCTACCTGAGATCTCCTTAGAATAGTCTTTACAGTCCATATTTCCATAATCATTCTGGTCACCACCATTTAAAGAGTCTCTAAAACATTCCAAACTTTCCCTGGTTTTCTTATCTTCTAAACTTTCACCAGCATCTAGGCATTTTCTAGCCTGTTCCTTCAACTTCCTCCAGCCTCTACTCAATACCCAGTTCAAGCCACTTCCACAATTTCACGTATTTGTTATAAGCAACACCCCACTTCTCTGGTACCAATATTCTGCATTAGTCTATTTCTGTTGCTTATAACAAAATAACTGGAACTGGGTGATTTACAAAGAAAACAAAATGTATTGCTTAAGTTTTGGATGACGGGAAGTCCAGAGTCCCTGAAACACATCTGCTGGAGGCCTTGGTGGTGGCAACAGTGACTCAGGGGTCTCACATAGCAGAAAACGGCAGAAAAGAAAGAAGCTAACCTCTCGTATGCTTTTCTTTTGAAGCCTTCAGATCCATGCCCCTGACCACCATTATCAATCCGTTCACTATGGCACAGTCCTACAACCTAATCATCTCTTCAAGTCCCCACCTTTCACTTACCATAATTTTTCCCACCCTCAACAGTTACAGTGTGAATTAAGTTTTAGGGCAACATTCAACCCGAGGCACATAATATAATAAAAGCTATAATACCCATATTGTCTTGGGTGATATCAAAGAAACACTCTAATAGGGAATAGAGTGCTCATAAGAATTCCATAATAAAGAGGAAATGGTTTATACATGAATATCTACCAGGGGAATGCAAGGAGGTACTCATGAGCAGGTAGCCTCTTTCCCCATAGAGATGATTTTGGAGCATCCTGAGGAGCTGTCAGACATTATGGGCACTTGGCCACTTGGGCAGGGCCCTATGAATAGCTTGTTGCTGACCAACAAAAAGTTGTTTGATTTATAGATGTCAATTCCAAGGCAATTAAACAGCATCTTCTTTGGAAGACATCTCTAATTGAAGAAAGTAAAACGTAATAAGCTCAGTGGGCTGAATTGCATGTGGTTTGCCTTTATGCTTGGGTTTTTACCAACTCGCAGCATCTTCTTTGGAAGACATCTCTAATTGAAGAAAGTAAAACATAATAAGCTCAGTGGGCTGAATTGCATGTGGTTTGCCTTTATGCTTGGGTTTTTACCAACTCAGCAGTGGTGGCTGATAGATTGGTCATATGGTCAGGCAGAAGGGCACAAGAAAATTGACTTATCAAAGATACGTCCATATGGGACATGGCCCTATGGAAATCACTATTGGAATTTAAGATGTACATTGAAGTGGTACATGCTAATGCTTATCACAATAACCCCTTTCAAGACCCCTTCCAAGACACCACCGGGAGAGGACAGCAGAGGCCCTATGTCTGGAACTCTTCCAGACTCTTTCCTACCCATCTGTTTCTTTGGCTGATTTTAATCTGTGTCACTTTTCTGTTATAAACTGTAACCATAACCATGAATATAAAAACTTTCAGTGAGTTCTGAGTCCTTCTAACAAATTATTGAACCTAAGGAAAGTTTGAGGAACACCCTGAACTTACTGTTGGTGTTAGAAGTGGGGCAGTCTTGTGGAAGACTCTGTGCCCTCTAACTTTGTAGCCACCCTGAAACTCCTCACACCTACTTTAGATACTTCAGCATATTCTGTTTTATTTCAGCAATTTCATTGGTCAATTTCCTGCAATGAACAACTACTTAACCTTTATCAACATAAGAAGAGACTGAAATATAAGTGTATTAAAATGATATACACATTTTTCTGTGGATTACGGCATGGATACTTTGAAAAGTTGATCCACGAGTAATACACACACACATACACACAAACACACAACGCATATTATAAGTTACTTTTGATTCAAACATCAATTCATTTTCATGTAAACATCCTTGAAAAATATTTAATACAATGGCTAAAAATGCACTTTTGTTGTTTTTGTCTTTTTTTTCTTTTTATCTCAACATAAGGATTATTTTTTTTATAGAAACACGATTAATTAAACATATTTGTGGGGTACAGAGTTAAATATCAGTACCCATGTACAATATGTGGTAATCAAATCAAGATGATCAGTATATTTATCATTACAAAATGTAATCATTCCTTCTGATCCTTTACCAATTGCTCTCTAACCCCCCCTTCCCACCTTTAGTAACCACGGTTCTGTTCTCTCCTTTTGAAAATTCAATGTATTATTATGATTGTTATATCTTTCTTTATTTCTTTTTAATTCATTTGTTTCTTTTTTAGCTCTCTCTTATGAGTGAGGACATGCAGTATTTCTCCAAATCCATCCGTGTTATTGCAAATGGAAGAATTTCATTCTTTTTTATAGCAGAATAGTATTTTCTTGTGTATATATACCACATTTTCCTTATCCAGTCATCCACTGACGGACATTTAGGTTGGTTCCAACTCCTGGCTATTGTAAACAGAGCTGTGATAAACATGGGAGTGCAGGTATCACTTTGACATGATGATTTCCATTCCCTTGGGTGTATACCCAGGAGTGGGATTGCTGGATCATATCACAGTTCTATTTGTAGTTGTTTGAGGAAACTCCATACTGTTTTCTATAATGGCTGTGCTAATTTACAGTCCCACCAACAGTGTGGAAAGTTTCCCCTTTCTCCACATCCTCACCAGCATTTATTATTATCTGTCTTTTTGGTAATAGCCAGTCTAACTGGAATGAGATGATATCTCAGTGTAGTTTTAATTTGCATTTCCATGATGCTGAATGACATTGAGCATTTTTTCATGTGTCTGTTGGCTATTTGTATATCTTCCTTTGAGAAATGACTCTACCCATTTATCAATAAGGTTCTTCTTCTTCTTATTATTATTAGTATTATTTATTTTTTTAGTGTTAAGTTGTTTGAATTCCTTGTACATTCTGGATATTAATCTCTTGTTGGATGCATAGTTCGCAAATATTTTCTTCTATTCTGTAGGATTATTATTATTAGTATTATTTATTTTTTTAGTGTTAAGTTGTTTGAATTCCTTGTATATTCTGGATATTAATCTCTTGTTGGATGCATAGTTCGCAAATATTTTCTTCTATTCTGTAGGTTGGACATAAGACATTTACTCATTTAAAAAACCTTTTCATACCTGGAATTCATGAATGATTGCTGTTTCCTGACCCAATTCTAAATGCTACAAAGAGTTCCCAACCCAACCCCCCCCCCAAGAAAAAGAGTCTTTATTAGACCTAGTTAAAGCAGAGGAATAGCTCTCCACTGAAATAAACCACAAGCTATCAGACAGGCACTGAATTCTTTGTTCACTCTTAGGAGTCTTCTAGATCAGTGGAAATGAATTAAAAAAAAAAAACTAGCAATTGGTTTCTTCCCTTGGACTGATTGTGTGCAGATTATTTTTGTTGTTATTTGCTCATAACACCCAAATGGAGTACATAGTTTTCATGTCCTGCTGATTTTGATTCATTTGAGACAGCTTGAGATTTTATAAACTGTATTTTATCAGGATATTTACTCTTGTTATTTCCTTAGGCATTAGTACATCATTCACATTAAATATACATTATCAATATGCCTTTTGAGAAAGCATCTTCTATTGGTTGAGTGTGAATTCTGTACCAAGCAGTCCTGAATTTTAATTCTTTCTTCTGTCTTTTACTAAGCATGTATCTTCTGCCAACCCTCAGTTTTTCCCATGTGAAAATTTAAGATAACTGAAGTAGTATCTTCCAAAAGAAATTATTGTTTCTGTCATAATTGCTCTTATGATTCTGGAAAAGTCAGTTACAATATGGTTTGTAAAATGCTTTCTTCTGATTATTATACAGCATCTGCACCACTATTCCCCACCCTTGTGGCCTTGTTTGACAGTTGTGCAGCATTCCTTTTGTACTGTGTCAATATGAGAGGGCATATTCCTGATACTCCAGAATTTAGGGTTGCAGAATTCAGTTGCTTCTTTATGTCTTCATTGTACAGAAATGTGGTCAGGAGCATAGTTTTGGTAGAAGTACACTGTTCCCCTGTTTGCTGCAGCTCAGATGTTTTAATGTTTAACTATCCATTCACTATAATGAAGACACGGACAACTCTTCGTTATTCAGTGACTCTACTCATAACTTTATTCTACCTCCTTCTTATTCTGGCCATGTGTTCGCTGACCTGCATTAACCCACTTTTTCCACATCTAGTTGCTTACCTCCCGTTTTACCACTAGATGGTACTCATATATTTTGGGTATATTTCAAATACACTACTTTGTTGTTCTAATAAGCAGAATTTAAATAATTCAAAAATATAAATGACTAAATATCAACTCTAAATAAATTATAATTTCACATGGCTTTTATTAAATTTAATTAACACTATATACATATCATGTAAAAATCAAATGCTAAAATGCACATTTTTTTTTCTGCCTGGATTTCCTGTAATTGGTTTTTTCACTGCATATATAGAAATGTGAAAACACAAAAATGACAATGATATTATTATACACTAAATATATATGTGTGATCATTCTCCTTCCAAATTCTAATACTTTGTTTTGATGTAGTCCATGTTCCCTTGTAGTTTTTTCTCAATTAGTTGTATACAGTTTGCCTTTTTGTTTATCTGGTACTTAATCCTCCAACAAAACTGCTTACTGTTAATTGGAAAATAAATCTGAATGTTTCTTTACATATATTAAAACTATTTTGTCTTAGTGTAATCCAAGCCCTATTCTAACTATTGCACATTTGTTAAACACAAAATTTATCGTTGTACCAAACAAATGAAGTATATACTACTTTAGTCTTCATATGAGGAAACTAAGAATTAAAGAAGTTAAGTAATGTCCCCATAGCCACGCAGCTATTTCTAATGGTTTCTAATGTGTCCTTTAGACCCCCCAGTCTTAATTATTATAAAATATCAACATAAACAATAGCAATAGTGTTGTTAAACTTTCTTCTTTTGACATGTGCAAAAAATAATTGGTGGAAAAATAATATGTTTAACTAATTAAATACATAATATATTTGTTTAAATAAATAAAATAAAATCTCTAGCTTTGTGATCTTTATGGAAAGAACAAAAATTAATACATATATTCTTAATGGGGTCACAAGTTGAATGTAAAGATCCATGGCATATTAAGAGATTTTATTATCATGACTATAATATCCAGAATTCAATGTTTATCTCTTTATTTCTCTTCTACTTAATGATATTAATGTAGTGTTTCTATGTCAATGTTTTCTATTTAGTTGAAAGAAAAAAATAAATACAGAGATTTGTTTAAAGCAAAAATAATCAAAAAATTGACTGCATCCATAATAGCTTTTTAAGCAGAGTGCTTGGTGCAAAGTTATATTTTGAGCACTTAGACAAACATTTTAGTATTGTATGATTCCAATTTGCTTATGGACACTAAAAGGGAAAAGTTATACTTACTCATTTGTCTTGTTAAAATAGGGAAAACTATTTTAATATTTACTGGTAGAGATTGGAAATTAAAAGTCAATTTAGCTTAGAAGATTACTTCATGATTTTTATGTATACAGGGTGGTCTGAGGATGAGGAAGGGATAAAAAAGAGTTTAATCAGCATATAGGGAGAAGAGTTTAGCTTCATGTCATCATGGCACGTAAGAGTGAGAAAATGAGACACAGAAAGAGAATGGTAAGGTGAATGAGAAGAAAAAAGGAAAAAAAGAAAGATAAGGAGAAAAAAGCATAGAAAGAATAATACGTTAACTAACAGATTGGGGAATTGGAAGCTTTGGGAAAAGATGTTTGGCAAAAGCTATCGAGGACTATAAAAGATAAAAAACATATTAACTTAAGTTTTAAGTAACTTTCAGTGTGGTAGTTTGGTTCAAAACTTGTCAATTCCCACTTTCCCTTCTCGAACACATTTGTTAACATCTTCTTTATACAAGCTTATTTAACACCTAATAGGATATTCAATATTTGGGCAATCAGGGAAGAAAAAGTACAAGTAGAAAATGGGGTGCACCACAATAGAAATTACACACTCAGAGGAAGAAATGTGACAGAGATAAAATTGACAAGGAGAGTTAAAATATACCTCTGTCTGAAGATAAGGAGGGGGTTTCCATCATAAATATAATAGGGAAAAAGCCATTGCTCAAGGAGTTGGCAATTTTAGACTATATTTGGAGGGACATGTATACATGCATACATATTTTAAGTCTAGTCTTGTAGTTGTACTATGGAAATTTTTCAGCTCTGTTGAAATAACTAAATATATCTCAGTTTCACTTCTCCAAATGACTGTCAAAATGTTATTAGAGGGATGTATTGAAGTACAAGATAAGCCATTGCAATATTATGTGTAATAGGAAAATACACACACACACACACACACACACACACACACTCTTTCTCACACTTTCTATCAATAAGAGACTGAGAAAAGTTATGGTCAATGAATCGAATG
>NW_007734241.1:63518-65565 GCF_000696425.1 Galeopterus variegatus | reverse complement strand
TAGGAAAATACACACACACACACACACACACACACACACACTCTTTCTCACACTTTCTATCAATAAGAGACTGAGAAAAGTTATGGTCAATGAATCGAATGGAATTATTTGCAGCTCTAAAGAAATGAAATACAGTGATATTGAATTATTGGAAGAGAAAATCCAGGAAAACACACACACACACACACACACACACACTCTTTCTCACACTTTCTATCAATAAGAGACTGAGAAAAGTTATGGTCAATGAATCGAATAGAATTATTTGCAGCTCTAAAGAAATGAAATACAGTGATATTGAATTATTGGAAGAGAAAATNTCAAAATGTTATTAGAGGGATGTATTGAAGTACAAGATAAGCCATTGCAATATTATGTGTAACAGGAAAACACACACACACACACACACACACACACTCTTTCTCACACTTTCTATCAATAAGAGACTGAGAAAAGTTATGGTCAATGAATCGAATAGAATTATTTGCAGCTCTAAAGAAATGAAATACAGTGATATTGAATTATTGGAAGAGAAAATCACACTGCAGAAGAATGCTTATTGGTGTACCATTAAGAAAAAACAAACAGGGAATGCACATGAGAACTCTCACTTGAACAGATGCTGATAACCAGCAACAGTGCAAAAACTGACTGCTTCCGAGGACAGGTTCTGGGAAACTCTGGAACTGACGGGAAAGTATAAATATTCTCCACTGTTTACTCTTTATTATTAATCTCATTTTTTTTCCTTTTTACTACATGTTTGCACTGTCTAGTCAAAGCAACAAAATATAAATGTAAGTAAATGTAGTTACGTTAAAGAGAATGAAGAAATCCCTTTTTGCAGGCTGGACTGCTTCTGCTTCTCCCAGGCATTGCATGTGGCTTCTGATTACAAATGTTAGTGTACAAGGAAGAGAAGGAGACAAGATGAATGGGCCTTCCACTCAGGCACACACAGAGCCCTCCCCCACATATATTGGTGCCTTTACCCTACCTTGCTTCTGCCTCTGGTGAAAATATTTATTCAAGGAGACTCTAATGGAAAATCCCATTTTTACTTACTTCAGCATTAAAATAATCTAGCATGTTTCTGACAATGGAAAGTGAAAAACAAAAAACACATACACATAACATGTCCAAAATAGAAGAGACGTGATCTGTGTTTTTAACCTTGCCTTAGAGATTTGTAAAAGTTTTATTTAGTCATTTGAAGATGAAGTCAAATACAGTTGATCTTTTAGAGATCTTAACTTTTTCAGAAATCTGCTTTTGCTATGGGCTGAAATACACCCCTCCAGTTCATATATTGAAGCCTTAACCCCCAATGTGACTTATCTGGATAATGAAACTTTAGGAGATGATTAAAGTTAAATGAGGTCACAATCTTATACAACAGGTGATCTTATATAATTGGTGGAGTTACAAGAAAATGGAAAGAGAGAGATCTCTACTTCTCTCCACCACGTGCATATACGGCAAGAAGGCTGCAGGCCGCAAGCCAGGAAGAGAGCTCTCACCATGAATTGAATTGGCCAGCAACTTGATCTTGGACTTCCCAGGCTCCATAACAGTGAGAAATCAATTTCTGTTGTTTAAGATTTCCACTCAATTGTATTTGTTATGGCAGCCCAAGCAGATGAATATAATTGGAATAAAAAGTTTATACCTTACCAAACCACGGACAATAAAGAATAAAAAAACTACTGCTAATGTGGTGAATGTTTGCATATGATTAAATATAAAATTAGGTGCTTGACATGTAAAATATATGTAATAAGAATTATCTATATATTACTTATAAGGTAAAACACCCTGAAGATAAACAGATGACATTCTAATATTGTTTCTAAGATTAAGCAAATATTTACAGTTGAAAAACTATGAAAATAAGAATAAATAATAAATTGAAAACTGATTTTATGGGAAATATTGCTCCAAAATTTGAAGAAAAAAAGGGATTATTTTCCTTATTGTAAATTGTTCCTTTAAAATTTGAAGTTCCAAATGACTTTTCTAAATTTTAAGCCACTTATAAAAGTTCTTA
>NW_007734241.1:61854-62891 GCF_000696425.1 Galeopterus variegatus | reverse complement strand
TTTAGTTTGATATCCCATTTTTTAATTTTTCTTTTGGTTGCCTGTGCTTTGGGGGTCATATCGTAGAGTTTGTACCCAATCTTACTTCCTGAAGTGTTTCCCCTATATTTTCTTTAAGGAATTTTATTGTTTCAGGGTGTATATTTAATTATTTAATCCATTTTGAGTTGAGGATGCAACAATCACAACAATTCCTTGATCTTGTTAGGACGGGTGAACAAATATGTTGATGGAGAGAGAAGGGGGCAAGGGAAGGGGAGAAAGGAGGAATTGGTAAAGGGACACAAAAATCAACTACATTGTATATTGACAAATTAAAAGAAAAAAAGAAAAAAATACACTATAACAACTATTTACATAGCATTTACATTGTATTAGATATTATAAGTAACCTAGAGATAATTAATACAAAATTATGCATCACTTAATGAAAGAGATAAATTCTGAGAAATGGTTCATTAGGTTATTTTGTGTTGTACAAACATTATAAGGTGTACTTACACAAACCTACATAGTACACACCTAGGCTACATGGTATAGCTTATTGCTCCTAGGCTTCTACAGCATGTTACCATAGTGAATAATGTAGGCAATTGTGATACAACGGTGAGTATAAAAAATATATCTAAACATAGACAAAATACAGTAAAACCACAGTATAAAAGGTGAAATATGGTGCACCTAGAAAGTGCACTTACCATGAACGGAGCTTGCAGGACTGGAAGTTGCTCTGGGTGAGTCAGTGAACGGGAAGACCTAGGACATTACTGTGAACTACTGGAGACTTTATAAACACTGTACACTTAGGCTACACTAAATTTATAAAAATCAATATTTTAATTTTGTTTCTTCATTTATAAGTTAGCTTTAGCTTACTGTAACTTTTTTACTTTATAGACTTTTGAAATTCTTTTAACTTTTTGAATCTTTCATAACACAGTTTAAAACACATGCACATTGCACAACTGTACAAAATACTTTCTTTATATCCTTATTCTATCTATAAGCTTTTTTCTATTTTTAAAGATTTTTTTCCC
>NW_007734241.1:57909-60207 GCF_000696425.1 Galeopterus variegatus | reverse complement strand
TATTAAATGTCTTTCTATTTCAATAGGTTTTAATACCTCTAGCATTTTTGCAGGGAAAAAAAATTAATTTAAATTATTGCCTAATTCTTTTTTCCATTTCTCTATTAGGTTGTGGAATGAGACTACATTTATTCTTTTTATATGAATGCCTTTAGCACATGTATTAGCTTTTTCTTTGGTAACAAATAACCCTCAGTTTCATTGTCTTAGGAAAAGAAACACTTATTTCTTCCTCTTGGGACTGCAGCTCTATGGAGTGCAAGTGGACTCCACATTTATTTCATTGTAGGACTCCGTTTGAAGAAGCATCTGCTCTCTGTGATATAATATTTGTTACTGAAGAGAGCTCAAGAGGGACAAGCAGGGCCGAACCCGTGGCTCACTTGGGAGAGTGCGGCACTGGGAGCGCTGAGGCCGCAGGTTCGGATCCTATACAGGAATGGCCGGTGCGCTCACTGGCTGAGCACGGTGTGGACGACACCAAGCCAAGGGTTCTGATCCCCTTACCGGTCACAACAACAACACACAAAAAAGAGGGACAAGCATATTGTGATGCCTCTGCTTGGACTGAATACACTGTTCTTCGTCTCGTATTGTGTTAGTCAAAACCGTTCACACAGACAAACCCAGAATCAAGTTTGGGATGTGCACTCTTTTCTACTCTACTGGAAAGCACTGCAATTACATAGCAAAGGGCAAAAAGGACTATGTTCAGTGAGTGTTTAAGAACTGTGAACAATAATCCAGTCTNAAGTTTGGGATGTGCACTCTTTTCTACTCTACTGGAAAGCACTGCAATTACATAGCAAAGGGCAAAAAGGACTATGTTCAGTGAGTATTTAAGAACTGTGAACAATAATCCAGTCTTCCACAGTGTCATTAAAGAAATGGATTGTACCTAGAACCATAACATCTTAAAAAGTAGAAGTCTTATTAAATCATTTTAAATTCAGTCTGGCTTCTTTGCTGTAAAAATAAAAAAATTCATGTCAATTCATGGTGGAAGCATAGCATCCTAACTAGCATGACAGATGTTAATACATCACAAAATAGGTCTGAAGGGACACTGTAGGAATCTGAAGTAAAGTCACATATGATAAAAAATTATTATTAATAATTATTTTTATTGGGTATTTACGCTATTTCAAACTCATTTTTATGCCTTACTTGCATGTTCTTATATAATTGGGATAAAACTCATATTAAGTAATTACTTTTATTATCTCTATTTTAAATGAGAAAAATGAAGCAATAAAAGTTTATATAAATGCTCATGATTAGGTAGGAAGTAGCAAAATCATAATTCAACTTCAAGCATGTAAGAGCCACAATAGCACACTGTTGCTGCTGTAATATGCCACAAAAAGTTATAAAATTCCATCTTAAGCCACTGTATGTTTTTACATTGATAATGTCTGATAAAAGCTTATGATATATATTTAAGATTTAGATTGTTTATTCTAAAAAGTGTGTGAAAATAGAGATGCATAGAGCCTCAAGATTAGTTTTTCTAAAAACCCTTGAAGGCATTTACACACTTAATTTGGAAGAATGTGACTCACATAAAGATAAGATGCTGGAGTGATGGGTTTTACATTTACAGATTTAAATTTAGGTAATAGATAATTTGTCCTAATCAGAACCCATAGGAGTTATTTTTAAAGACAACCCTGTCATTCATCTCATCAGTTTCTCTCAGGTATTTATGTTATGAAGTTTTCTCTGTCATGTACATTGATTAAGAGACAAAAACATCAGATGTAAATATGTCTTTAAGATTATCTTTAGAAAGTTAAAATTTAGCATGTGTTGATGAGACTGTTTTCTTAAAGCTCTTGAAGAATTAGTTGTCTTTAAAAAGCTAACAGCAAGATATTTAAATATAGAAATCAAAATAAGAATCTTATGTGACAACATATGCTGTATGCATTTAGATCTGCTAAATTATATAGAATATGCAATTTGAGTTACATATTGCTGGCAATGAGAACATATTGCCTAAGTCCTTTTCAGTTGGAATGAGAAAATGCTAAGAGCTTTGGGATATTTTAGAAAAATATACCCAAGTCCATAGACACTTTAAAATATTCTATTGGAAAAATGAGAACCTTTTAATTTGATATACGTAGCATATCTGTTGACACTACTGGATCATTTTATCAGATAAACAGCTGTGTCTCCAACAGTTTCTCAGTTCCCTACTAGGTAATCCACAAGAAAAGTATTTAAAGGCATATAAAATAGAAGTAATCATATGCTTAGAAATTATAAGTGACTTACATAGTGTTCTGAAGTTTA
>NW_007734241.1:47340-56395 GCF_000696425.1 Galeopterus variegatus | reverse complement strand
TGCAAATGGCAGTATTTCATTCTTTTTTATAGCAGAGAGTATTCCATTGTGTGGATATACCGTGGATATACCACAGTTTTCATATCCACTCATCTGACGATGGACATTGGGGCTGGTTCCAACTCTTGGCTATTGTGAAGATTGCTGCAATGAACATTGGGGAACAGGTATACCTTCAACTTGATGATTTCCATTCCTCTGGGTATGGGATACCTGGGTCATATGGTAGATCTATCTGCAATTGTTCGAGGAACCTCCATACTATTTTCCATAGAGGCTGCACCATTTTGCAGCCCCATCAACAATGTATGAGGGTTCCTTTTTCTCTGCAACCTCGCCGATACGCTATTTTTCTAAATTGTGTTAAGAACAGATAAAATGAGATCTACCCTACCGCACATTTTAAGTGGACAGTACAGCATTATTAACTATAAGCACAATGTTGTATGGCAGATCTCTAGAACTTACTCATCTTGCATAACTGAAAACTTATACTCCTTGCACGGCAACTCCCTATTTCTCCCTTCACCAAATCTCTTGCAACCACCATTCTACTTTCTGCTTCTGTGTGTGTTTGACTTTTTTAGATACCTTATTTAAGTGACTAGTGTGATGCTGCTAATATTTACCCCATCTTTGAAAACGTATCTTCTGAAAAAAGTCTGCAATTTATAAAAATAATTCTCATGTAATATTTTTGAAGATAATTTACTCCTGTTTTCTTATTTGTCACAATAAGAGGCATAAGAACAATTCTTTGGATGCAAATCACAATGAAACTAGATTTCCTTATAATTAGGTGTATTCATTAATATTTTAGCATTCTATTATACATTCTTTTTTTTTTTTTTTGACCAGTAAGGGGATCGCAACCCTTGGCATGGTGTTGTCTGCACCACGCTCAGCCAGTGAGTGCACTGGCCATCCCTACATGGGATTTGAGCCCATGGCCTCGGTGCTATCAGCCCGCACTCTCCCGAGTGAGCCACAGAGCCGGCCCCTATTATACATTCTTAACCAATTATTTTATTGTTTGGTTGGCTGTTTTAGTTTTCTAGGGCTACCATAACAAAGAACCACACACTGGGTAGTTTAAATTTTTCACCTGTTAATATTTTTCCACATTTGTACTTGAATATGAATAACTTTATACAGTACTCTAAATTTAACTTACATTGAGTTTGATGTCAATTCTTGTGAAAAAAGCTTCTTGCATGTACAGACATACAGTTAAAGAACACAACGGAGTACAAAATTAGCAGGAACAGTTTCTGAATGAACAGAAAATGTCACCTTTTATTTGCCATCTTATATGTCAGTTTTACCAGCTACTTCTAAATTTGTACATTATTTGTAAGGAAAAGACGAAAATCCCTAAGACTTGTCTAACTTAGTCGAGTATGTGTGTGCTGGTCTTGGAATGAATAGTTAGGTGAAGCTGCGTTATCTAACTTGTACATAAAAATTGTAATTAAAAGTTCGGATTCACCTGTTTCTCACAGTTTGAAACAATGAATAATTGCAAGCTCTGGAAATATGACTACTGTGTAATTTAAGCCTGTAGAAGTGAAAAAGCTCTTTCAAGTGCTAAAACTAAAGGCTTCTAGTGTTTGGCTCAAATTCAATAAGTACTGTTTGTATACCAGGATATGTGAGATGTAAATGTAGTAGGTCACATTTAACCCTTGTACTTATAAACTAAAAATTAAAAACAAAAAATTTGTAGGACAGAAATAGCCTGTATTACTGAATTAACAAAAGTTATACTAAAATTTTATGTTTTAAAAATACACACACACACACACACACACACACACACACAGACATACAGAGTAAAGATTGTTGCAGTTACTCTGGATTTCAAAAGTGTGCTGATATATATACATATATGTCATGTGATATATATCATGTGATATATGTAGATATATATAGATATATATATACACACATACACACAGAGAGAGAGAGAGAGGTATAAAAATACACACAGACACACACACACACACACACACACACACACACATACACACACACACCTAAAATGGCCTAAAGCAGACATAGTTGGGGTTTTGCTGCTTGAACTCTGCACTGGGTCCTCAAATAAACGTGAAAAAGCAGCCACACCACAGCAGAATATGAGAAAAATATCTAGAACTATTTCAAGACTTATCTTTTTGTATTTTAAAATAAAATAACAATAATAATAATAAAAACAGAAATTGATTTCACCACAGTTCTGAAGCCCAGAAGTACAGAATCAAGATGTCAACAGGATTGATTTCTTCTGAGGGTCTCTCTCGCTGCTAGATGACTGTCTTCTTGTAGTATCTTCATGTGGTCTTCTCTGTTTGTGTATCTGTGTTCTAAACTCTCCTTCTTATAAGGACACTAGTCATACTGTATTAAAGCCTGTCTCATTGACCTCTCTTAACTGTAATTTACTTTTTAAAGACCCTATCACCAAATACAGTCACATTCTCAAGTACTAAGGGTAAGAATTTTGACATATGCACTTTTGGTGGGGGGCACAATTCTGCCCAAATATTAACATTATTAAAAGTTGTTGACTTGTTTAGGTTAGTAGTCCATTTACAATAGCCACCAAAAAAAGAAAACAACAACAAAAAATATCCTTAGGAATAAATCTAACCAAGAAGGTGGAAGATCTCTACAATTGTAACTATAAAACACTAACGAAAGAAATTAAAGAGGACACAAAAATTGGAAAGACATTCCGTGTTCATATAATGGTAGAATTAATGTTGTTAAAATGTCCATACTACCCAAAGCAATTTACAGATTCAAGGCGATCCCTATCAAAAAACCAATGACATTCTTCACAGAAATAGAAAAAGCAATCCTAAAATTCATGTGGAACAACTAAAAACCTCAAATAGCCAAAGCAATCCTGAACAAAAAGAATAAAGTGGGAGGCATTACATGATCTGACTTCAAACTATACTAAAAAGTTTCAGTAAGTGAAACAGCATGGCACTTGCATAAAAACAAACACATGTATCAATGCAACAGAATAGAGAACCCAGAAATTAACCCATGCACTTACAGCCAACTGATCTTTGACAATGGCACCAAGTCAGTAAGTACAGCCTTACAGCCAACTGATCTTTGACAATGGCACCGAGTCAGTAAGTACAGCCTCTTTGGTAAATGATGCTGAGAAAACTGGATATCCATGTGTAGAAGAATGAAACTAGACCCCTATATACAAAAATCAATATAATATATAAAAATCAATCAATATATACAAAAATCAATTTAAAATGGAATAAAGACTTAAATATAAGACCTGAAACTGTAAAATTTCTGGAAGAAAACTCAGGGGAAGTGTTCCAGGACATAGAACTAAACAAAGATTTTATTAATATGACCTCAGGAGCACAGGCAACAAAAGAAAAAATGTGAAAATGAGATTTTATCAAACTAAACAGCTTCTGCACAACAAAGGAAATGATCGATAAAGCAAAGAGACAACCTACAGAATGAGAGAAAATATTTGCAAGCTACACATCTGACAAGGAGCTAATATCCAGATGACAAGGGATTAATATCCAGAATATACAAGGAACCCAAACAACTCAATAGTAAAACAAATAATCCAATTAAAAATTGGGCAAGGGAGCTGAACAGACATTTCTCAAAAGAAGACAAAGAAATGTCTAACAGGTTTATGAAAAAATACTCAACATCACTAATCAAAGGAAATGTATATAAAACCACATTGAGATATCATATCACCCCAGTCAGACTATTACAGAAAACAACAACAGCAACAAAACAACAACAACAAAAAGAAAAAACAAATGCTGGCAAGGATGCAGAGAAAGGAAAACCATTATACATTGTTGGTGGGATTGTAAATTAGTACAGCAGTTATGGAAAACAGTATGGAGGTTTCTCAAACTACATAGAACTCTTATACAATCTAGCAACTCCGCTACTGAGTATATACCCAAAGGGATGTTAATTATTATGTCAGAAAGATGCTTGCACCCTGCATTCCCACGTTTATTGCAGCTCTGTTCACAACAGCCAATATATGGAACTAACCTAAATACCAATCAACACATGACTGGGTAAAGAGAATGTGGTACATTTACAAAATAGAATACTGCTCAGTCATAAGAAACAATGAAATCCTGCCATTCACAGCAACATTGATGAGCTCGGAGAAAATTATGTTAAATGAAATAAACCAGGGACAGAAAGAGAAGTACCATGTACTTGCACTCATATGTGGGAGCTAAGAGAAGAAAACAATACAAAACCAAAAATAAAAATAAAACCTCAAATAAATAATAAAAGTAATAAGTTGAACTGGTAAAAGGAGAGAGAACTGTGGTTACTAGGGGCAGGAAAGGGGAAGGGGTAGGGGAAGGGTATATAGTGAGAGGCTGATTAATGGACACAAAATTACAGCTAGACAGGAAAAATAAGTCCTACTGGTGTACAGTCAACTCAGGAATCTATAATTAACAATTATTTTCTGCACATCACCAAATGATAGAAGAGAGATCAAATGTGCACATCACAAAGATATGATTGAGTTTTGCAAAGATGATTACCTTAATAGATCATTACACATTGTATACCTGTATTGAAATATAACTGTGTTCCCCTAAAACATGTATAATGAATATGTTTCAATTAAAAAAGAACACTAAAGAAATATGAATAAAGTATGGAGTTTATTTAGTAATTATACATCAATATTGGTTCATTAATCATAAAAAATGTGCTATACGAATGTGAAATATTAATTATAAGGGAAATTTGGTGTGGCGGTATATGGACACATTTTGNCTTTTAAAAAAAAAAAAAAAAAAAAAAAAAACACCCTGGGGCCCTGGAGGACAATGGTAGGAGAGGTGTTTGGGAGGCAACCTATCTAGTGCTAGGGGCCACTGTATTCACCAGCTGCTGCATAAATCCAAGTGCATTCTCCTAATCTGGCTGAGAGAGCAGGAAGAGTCCTAGAAATCATCCAGTCCAGCACTCTCATTTTACATACAGTGGAACTGAGGCCCAGAGGGACACAGACATAACTAACATCACACAGCTTATTAATGCCAAGGTCAATGAACTAGAACTTAGGCATCCTACTTTCTTGTTCAATGATTTTTAAAACTACCAAGGAGCTACCTTTAATAAGGTTTAATATGTTTCTTTCCACATCCACCATGAACACCTTCTCAATAGGAGGATAGATGAAGAAGGGCAAACCATTCCCAAAAGAAACATAAAATGATCTTTTTTTGTTACTAAAAGCCTAGAATTAAATCTCTAATTAGGTTCTCGTGGTAGCAATTCTGCTCAAAACTCATTTTAGAAGTGAACACTTTGTGTTAAAGAAAATGTTCATTGAGACAAAAATGGTCCTGTTGAAAAAAGTAATTGAGAGCTTGTTCCTTTTTAAAATGTGTTATTCTCTATGGAAATGTCTCTAAGATTTAACAGAAGTTTAAATTACCATTTATATTTTACTCTTCGATTTTATTAATTGCTAGTACATGGATCTTGAAAATCCCTAATGCTTACTGAACATTATTCAAAACACTTAATAAACAATTTTTATTTGAAAAATTATTATCATTTTTCCCCTTTGTACAAGCAACCTCCAAGTTGAACTAGGACAATTGATTTTGTCTGGTTTATTTTTATTGTTTCCTTAAACATAAAATAGGCTGCCATACCTTATCTTTCAGTTCCTTTCTGAGCCTCTTAAACAGTTTTCTAAATTCTGATCTCTTTATCTAATTCATACTAAAACAACTTCCAATTATTTTATTATATTTCTGTCTTCAGCAGAAAAGATAATAGTCCCCCCACCACCACCCCCTCCCCCCACCTCACACACGCTGCTTATAGGAAAATGTTCAGACAATACTGGCATTCACCATCCTCCACGTTTCAAGAGCATAATAAGTAGTAGTCCTGGTAAGCAGTACTTAAGGAAAATTTATAACGTCAAAGGTATACATTTAAAAAACAAGAAAGATTAAATATTAAATAAATGTTAAATAAATATTAATATTAAATACATATAAATAAAGATTAAAGATTAAATATTAAAGATTTAGCCTTTTTAATGCTTAATATTCTACTCTTTAAGCTAGAGCAAAGAACAAGAGTAAATACAAAGGAGAAAGGAAATAATAAAAAATAGGACTAAAAGTAATGATGAAAATAATATTTAGAGATAACCAACGATACCAAACCTGATTCTTAGAAAAGACTAATTAAAAAGTTAATAAATTTCTAAAAACACGTGTCAAGAAAAAGAGAGAGAAAGCACCATTGGGAATGCAAAGAAATTAGATGGAAAAAAATGAAATACAGTATTTAGTCAGGCTAGGGGTTTTTGTGCTGCAGTAAAAATCAATACAAAGACTTCAGTAGCTTAACAAAATAAAAGTTGATTTATGCTTACAATAGTCAATGTTTCCATATTTTTAATAGTTCTATTATAACTTTGCCATTGGTAAGACTCAAACCTTTAGTTACTGTATTAGTTGTCTATTACTGTGTGGCTTGACACAGTCCACGTTTATTCATCTCTCAGTTTCTGAGAGTCACAAGTCAGGGCACAGCATAGCTAGGTTCTCTGCTTCAAGGTCTCACAGGCTGGCTCCAAGTGTCAACCAGGGTTCAAATTTTACTTGAGACTCAACTGGGGAAGGATCCACGCTCAGGTGATTCTTGGTAACATTCAGTTTCTTGCAGGAAGCTGCATGGAGTGCCTCAGTTTCTTGCTAGTTGTTGACTAGAAGCAGCCCTCAGCTTCTTGCTGAGGCCCTTTCCATAAGACAGCTCAGACACAGCATGGCAGCTTGATTCTTTAAAGCCCCAAGGGGAAGAAAATCTTCTAGCTACATGAGTTATAATCACATGCAAAATAGTCATGCACAATTAATCACCACGTGCTTTCTATCAGGTGTGTTGGGTGTTATTGGTTAGAAACAATCTCAGGTCCCCTGACATTCGATGAATGAGAGGGGATCACAAAAGGGTATGAAAGCTAGGGGATGGGCTCATGGGAACCACTCTACAGTCTGACTGCCACAACCCCCTTTATATAAACAATGTCTTTTCTATAATATGTCATCACATGTTTACGTATCCTGTTGTTTGCTCTTTCACTTCTTCATCTATGTGAATATTTTTATACCTTTCTCTTCAGGAAGCATCCTCTGACCAGTACAATTTCAGAACTACTAAAGAAGTTATTGTTGCAAGCAATCATTTAACAATTGACATAAAGGTAAGAATTTTATATGATTTTTTTTAATCTATCAACCACTTGTGTAGTCCAACTTAGTGAAGAAATGTGCTGAATAGATTATAGGAGAAAAATGTCTTCCTGCCATCTCTTTTTCTAAGGTACAGTTTATAATCTTTCCTCAATGCCTAATAAAATCAGGTTTATGAGTTTATAATGTAAGCAATTTGACAGCAAAAAACATATCTTATACATAAACTTTATAGGAGTACACTATTCTATATGTAGCAGTAATTTTTTAAAATGTTTATGATTGATTGAATCAAGTCTGAGTAAAAGGTGATTGGACACAGAATGCAAAATTACTTTTAAACAAGCAATTTAATATGAATTTTTAAATATAATCTGCAAAAAATAAGTATGTTGGAAAGATGAATATTTTAAGAGTAGCTTAATGCCTACTAACCCAACATGATAAAAATTGCTTTGACATGAAGAAACACACTACTTGGTAAATATTCCTTGCTGATTAAATGGATTCTTTAAATTAAATCCAACATCAAACAGCACCATCTTTCCCCTTTTTTTCTTTAATAGTAATTTGCTCCAGAGTTTATTACTTATTTTAAATCGCTGTGGAAACTTAATCTAAGATGAGAGAATCATGTATCAGAATATAAAATAATGACATGATATAAACTTGGTAATAAAAAAGCAAATCTTTTCAACTGAAAAAACATCACATTTAATAGCATCCAATCTAAAGGAAGAGTGTGGCTGCTAGACAAATTACTAACACTTCTATACTGAGCAGTGATATGCATTTGTTAGTGGTTGCCAAATGAAACTTAAGTTAATGTAGTGCCTTGAACCTCGTATTATCTAAAATTCTGTTTTTAATAATTCAGTATATATTTACTAACAATTATATGTCTGCTTTAGTACATGAATCAAATATCAGATACTTAAGATTGTTAATACTTTAAACATAATGTGGTTGCTAGAGATGTGAAAGGTAGACTCTATGATTAAAATGATTTTTTACACAGTTAGATACCAAAGTAAAATTCTTACAACAGTAATACTTCATTTGAATTGGTTTATAAATGTCACGTTAGCTATAAGGCAATGAATTGTGTAATGGATTTTAGAATTCTTTATTCCAAGTCATGTAAAGTACTTCAGAAGTGAAGTTTCAAAGTCATGTAAACTTTTTATCAGACTAATATTAGTGGAAGACTCAAACAAGTTTTCAACATTTGCTACTTTTTCAATATGAAATACATTTCTATTAAAATTATATGACTTTAATATAAGGAATAACTAGTTTTTAGTTACCAAGATATTTGCATGGGTTTTTTAAAATTTGAATGTCTCTGCAAGAAGCATAAATTTGAAGACTTGAAACAATTAAATTGATAGTCCAAAAACAGAAATATTATTAATTCATTAATTGATGTCATCTAATAACTAAGCTAAGTATATTGGTAACCATAATGGGAAAGATCATATACTACACTCTTGTAGTGTCACAATAATAGGTGTGATATTTATTTCTTCTTTTGAAACTTAACTGAGTTGGATTTTTATGAAGAAATACATGCAGTTGGATATATTTCAAAGCCTCTGTTTTTAATAATTCAGTATATATTTACTAACAATTATATGTCTGCTTTAGTACATGAATCAAATATCAGATACTTAAGATTGTTAATACTTTAAACATAATGTGGTTGCTAGAGATGTGAAAGGTAGACTCTATGATTAAAATGATTTTTTACACAGTTAGATACCAAAGTAAAATTCTTACAACAGTAA
>NW_007734241.1:45517-47170 GCF_000696425.1 Galeopterus variegatus | reverse complement strand
AAAGTTCTAATTTAACACTAAATTTCAATAGAATATAAAGAAATAGAAACTCCAAGCAGAACTATGTGTGTGAGCAATATTACAGAGAAAGTAAAAACTTGAGAGTTATGTGAATCTGTGTTCAGTAAATTGTTCTTTTGTCCCATTTTTGAGCTTTTCTTGTATTCACGCCCTTGACCATAGGTATGACTTTGAATTTCTTCCCATTAAAGGTATCTGTTATATTCTTGACTTTGACTTTCGACACCTGACTTATTTTCACTTTACTACTTGTACTTACTTAGGCCATGCTTTTAGAAGAACATGCTTGGCCCGTGGTATTGATCTCAAGAGGAGATTGAGAGACATGTGAAACAAAGCAGCCTCAGATGAACTGCCTCAGCTGCATCTAAGAGAACAGCTGTCTCTAAGCTGATCCACATTTATGTGTATGAAGCCATCTGTGATTCTGGAGGTGCCCAACTGACCCTAGCCTCCAACAGTTCACTTAGTTCTGACCTATAGATTCATAAGTGAAAATAAATGATTTTTTTTAGCTACTTAATTTAAGTGTTATTTGATACACAGAAATCAGTAATAGACTTGAAATCCAATACTGGAAGTTAGGACACAGCTATAAGAAAAAAAAAAATCTGTTATACGTGTCATTGTCAGAGAAGTGCTGAAGAAACTATAGAAGGAGACTGAAAAATGTTGATTTTATTATTTAGTTGTGAAGCATTTGGAAAAACTAAATCTACAATAACTTAAAGATTGAAAATGTATCTAATATTAATGTCAACAAATGTTTGTTTTTCAGGTAGAATATTTGGAGTGAGTTTTTTAGGCTACAAATGATTCCATACAACAAGAAAGATTGTATTTTCAGAATAGAACTAGCCAGTTTAAAAGCACAATTAGTTGAGTATAAAAATACTTGAAAAACTACTTCTCATATATGGGATCTTCAATGTGTAAAGTACTTTTGAATTCAATTACAGCATGTGATCCTAGACTAAATTCAAAGTGCTATCAGTATTACATGGTTTCCATGTAATGACCTGTAACTCATATAAAGGTGACCTTTTTTTCTCTAGTTTTTTTTTTTTAATCTACTTTTGGAATTGAAACATAACTGATTATATGTATTTATGGGTACAGAATTGACTGTCAGTGTTTGTGCACAGTATATGATGATCAAATAAATATGATTGACATGTCCATCATTACAAATTGTAATTACTCTTTGTGTCCCTAACTCAATTATTTCATAACCCCATCCTCCCTCCCCCATTCCCACCTCTAGTTACTATAGGTCTGTTCTCTCCTTCTAACTGCAAAAATCCTCGACAGTATAATAGCAAATACAATAAAACAACTGATCAAAAAGATTATACACCATGATCAAGTGAGATTCATCCTAGGAATGCAAGGATGGTTCAACATACACAAATCAATAAATGTGGTATACCACACCAAAAATGTAAGGACAAAAACTATCCTATAATCTCAATAGAAGCAGAAAAGGCATTTGACAAAATTCAGCATCCCTTCATGATATAGGCCCTCAACAAATTAGACATAGAAGGAAAGTATCTCAACACAGTAAAAGTTGTATGTGAGAAACCCACTGCCAGCATCTTCCTGAGTGGGGAAGAACTGAAGGCTTTTCTC
>NW_007734241.1:41490-44098 GCF_000696425.1 Galeopterus variegatus | reverse complement strand
GATGGGGAGTAGGGGGAGAGGGGAAACATTCCACCCTAAGCCTGTAGTTACTAAAGGAAGATTGAGAAATGAGAGTCAGAACAGTCCAAGCTAAGTCACTTTATCCAAGCTCAGCAATAAGAAATTATATTTGTTTAAACTTACGTGTTTTGTAGTAGTTTATTATTTACTATTCAGATATAGGTACTAATATGGTGCCCAAATATACACATTTGCTAGTTGGCAAATTATCAAATTACCAGAATTATCTTTGGTAATTTTTCTGATCTTAAAGTCTACATTGTCTGTTATTTGGAAAGCTTCCTCAGCTTTGTTGGACAAGCACTTTTCATAGTATATCATTTCCCATGCATTAATATTTTTATGCTTTCAATTTTTGATATAAATTACTATGTTTGCACTTTCACAAACATGTTAAAATGATAGCATACTTAAATACAAGTATTGGTGGGCTTTTGCATTATTATTTTCAAACACTTTGTTTCTACATATAATTTACACATTGGATGACATTGTAATTACTGTTTTGTTTAGCCAATATGTTTTTGTATACTCTGGCACTTTTTAAAAAATGGACATTATTTTTTAGAGAAGTTTTAGGTTCACAGCAAAATTGAGCTGGAATTACAGAGATTTCCCATATATCTCCTGTCCTTACATACACACAGCCTATCCCATTGTAAACATCCCCCACCAGATTGGTACATTTGTTAACAATTGAAAAACCTGCATTGACACATTATTACACCTAGACTTCATAGTTTATGTTAGAGTTTATGTATCCACCATTGTAGTATCATATAGAGGTACTTTCACTGCCCTAAAAATCATCTGTCCAACACCTGTTTATTCCTCCTTTTCCTTTTTAACCCTTGGCAATCACTAATCTTTTTACTGTCTCCAGTTTTGATTTGCCTTTTCCAGAATGTCACATAGGTGGGGTCATATAACAATGAGACATTACATGTTGGCTTCTTTTACTTAGTAATATGTTTTTTGTTTTTGTTTTTTTTNACACCAAAAATGTAAGGACAAAAACTATCCTATAATCTCAATAGAAGCAGAAAAGGCATTTTACAAAATTCAGCATCCCTTCATGATATAGGCCCTCAACAAATTAGAAATAGGAGGAAAGTATCTCAACACAGTAAAAGCTGTATGTGAGAAACCCACTGCCAGCATCTTCCTGAGTGGGGAAGAACTGAAGGCTTTTCTCTTAAGAACAGGAACCAGACAAGGATGTCTACTTTCCCCCCTCCTATTCAACATTCTATTGGAAGTACTAGCCAGAGAAATCAAGCAATAGAAAAAAATAAAGGGCATTCAAACTGTAAAAGACAAAGTCAAATTGTCACTGTTCACAGATGACATTCTATGTATGGAAAAGTCCATGACTTCTACCAAAAAACTCGTAGAGCTCATAAAAAAATTCTATAAAGTTGCAGGATACAAAATCAATACACAAAATCAGTAACGTTGTTATACACCAACAATGAGCAAGCAGAAACAGAAATCAAGAAAGTAAAGGTGGCCCTTTTAACAAGGAAAATAAATAAATAAATAAAGGATCCCAAATAAGTATAGAGCATAATTCTACATAGCAGTCTGATTTTTTTTTTTTTTTTAGTGAAATCTAGAAAGTGGTATATGTTAAATAGAATATTAGGTGTAGCTTTTGGCTAATGGACTAAGTATAACCAGGTACATAGAAAACTCACACCAGTTTGAGAAAGACTTATCGGCAACGTACTCTACATATGACCTAAGTGACTGGAAGTGATGAAATATATAATGTCCTCTGAGACCTGAACATTCTAGAGGCAGAAAGCAGGCTTGAAACATTTGCCTGCCACCGAACAGGAAATATTTTCCAATGTTCTTTTTATGGATGACCAAAGATGATAACACAAAAGTAAAGGCATTCCAGAGCAGAGCCAAAACCCGTGATGAATGAGAGTTGATGTAATTTTCCTGACTATGTGTTAACATTTTATGTGAAGTGTGTGGTAAGGGAGGGCAGACAACTTGCTTGTTGAGTCCATAGGTTGCCTGATCAACCAGAGTTGTGTTTGAGTCTGATGCAGTTAATAACATCCTGATCTTTGAGTCTCCTCATATGATTGTGTGAGTGTGCTGGTGTGTTTCCTGGTGGTGAGTTTATTTTGCATGTGGGAGGTACAAAACTTCTGTGGCTAAGAGAGTGCACAATATTAGGCTACATTATTAGCTCTAATTATTGTCCTTACATACCTCTATGGGGGAGCATATTTCCCCCTCCTTGGTTTTCACTGTGGATATGTGACTTGCTTTAACCAGTAGAATTAGGAAGAAGTGACAGGTTTCCAGTTTTGAACTTAAGGGTCATATGTATCTACTTACCCTTTTTCGCATCTGCCTTCATCATTAGAGATGGGGAGTAGGGGGAGAGGGGAAACATTCCACCCTAAGCCTGTAGTTACTAAAGGAAGACTGAGAAATGAGAGTCAGAACAGTCCCAGCTAAGTCACTTTATCCAAGCTCAGCAATAAGAAATTATATTTGTTTAACCTTACGTGTTTTGTAGTAGTTTATTATTTACTATTCAGATATAGGTACTAATATGGTGCCC
>NW_007734241.1:39295-40809 GCF_000696425.1 Galeopterus variegatus | reverse complement strand
ATGAGACATTACATGTTGGCTTCTTTTACTTAGTAATATGTTTTTTGTTTTTGTTTTTTTTGCCCTTTTTTGAGACCAGCCGCACCGCGCTCAGCCAGTGAGCGCTTGTGAGCGCACTGGTCATCCTTATACAGGATCCGAACCCGCAGCGGGAGCGCTGCTGCGCTCCCAGCGCCACACTCTCCCGAGTGCGCCACGGGCTCCGCCCTAGTAATACGTATTTTTAAAAAATAAAGAAAGCCATCTCTTTTCATGGCTTAATAGCTCATTGCTGTTTAGCTCTGAATGATATTCCAATGTCTAATCTAACACAATTTATTTTTTAACCTACTGAAGAACAGTGTGGTTATTTCCAAGTTTTGGAAATTGTGAGCAAAGGTACCATAAATAACATCCATGTTCAGGTTTGGGTTTTTTTTTTAATTTAATTTTTTTGGTTTTAACATTTACTTGTACATATTTGTGTGGTACAGTGTGTTGCTTCAGTGCATGCATGTACTGCACAAGGACTCAGTAGACAGCACAGTTTTGTACCAGTTACCACTTTTCTTCCCCCTACGCCCCTCCCCTCCCAGCCTCTAGTAACCATTCTTCTATTCTCTACTTCTATGAGAACCACTTTTTTATTTTTTTATTATTGGCATATTCATTAAAAATTACAACTCTTCTTTATGCCTTTTACCCTACCAATCACTCCCAAACCTCCTCCCTCCCTCCCACTCCCACCTCTAGCTTCCTTAGGTATGTTCTCTCCTTCTGAAAGCTCAGTATATTGTTGTGGTCTTGTCTTTCTTTCAGAATTTCTTTTTCTTTTTTTCTGAATTTCTTTCTTTCTGAATGTCTTTCCTTCTTTCTTAGCACCCAATTATGAGTGAGAACATGTGGAATTTTTCTTTCCTTGTCTGGCTTATTTCACTTAACATCACTTTCTTCAGACTCATCCATGTTGCAGAATGGCAGGATTTCATTCTTTTTTATGGCTGAGTAGTATTCCATGGTGTATATATACCACATCTTTCTTATCCAGACATCTGTCAATGGACACTTAGGTTGGTTCCATATTTTGACTATTGTAAATAGAGCTGCAATTAACATGGGAGTGTAGGGGTCCCTTCGACATAATGATTCCCATTCCTTTGATTACATATCCAGTAGTGGTATTGCTGGGTCATAACAGTTCTATCTGTAGTTGTTTCAGGAACTTCCATACTGTTTTCCATAATGGCTGCACTAATTTACAGTCCCACCTACCATGTAGAAGAGTTTCCCTTTCCTTGAATCCTTGCCAGCATTTGTTATTCTCAGTCTTTTTAATAATGACCAGTCTAACTGGAGTGAGGTGATATCTCAATGTGGTTTTGATGTACATTTCTCTGATGATCAGTGATGCTGAGCATTTTTCCATGTACCTGTTGACCATTTGTATGTCTCCCTTTGAAAATCTCTATTCATCTCCTTTTCCCATTTTTTAAATTGGATTATTTGTTTTTTTACTGTATAGTTGTTTGAGTTCT
>NW_007734241.1:36474-38060 GCF_000696425.1 Galeopterus variegatus | reverse complement strand
GAGTGTGTAAATCATTTAACAGAATGTTTGGCTCATGACAGCCAGGCTTACAGGCACTGTTGCAAAGTCATAAGTGATAAGGAGATAATTGACTATAGTTTTCTTTACATCACACTATAATGTTTGATTCACCTGCCTCCTCTATAAGATCTTTACGGGAGTTAGGCGTGTATCTTATCGGAAATTTTGCTCTTCAGGATTCAATGCAGTACTTGATACAGGGTAGATAACTCCAGTTGTCCGTTTGTTTGTTTTTAATGAATGAAATAAATGAAGAAGTGAATGATTGGATGAATGAATGTCATGCCTAAACTGAGCATAAGTACCTAAATTGTGTCATGCACACTATATTTCTACGTCCTCACGTAGCTTAGGTCAAATATTAATAATAATTATCTATCTATTATTTTTATCTTACTTATCATGTATGTTTGTGTCTGTGTGTATATATTAAAATCTCCTTTGTCTCTTCCCAGAACATAACAGAAAGTAAAAGAAAACATTCAAATCACATGTAATTTAATTAAATTTTTAAAGGAGAGGAAGGAAGGAAAGAAGGAAGGAAAAAAAAGAAGAAACATAATGAAAAAGAAAGAAAGAAGCATGAAAATAACTCAGGCATATTTTCATTGAGTGAGGAATCATTACAAAAATATTTTTTTTAATATAACATTGCTTAAAATAATCTATGAGCAATACACCCTAAATGTTTCAGGCATTGCCATAGTGGCAAACNTTTTTTTTGCTTGTGCTTTCAGAGGCCTATTCATAAAGTGTTTGCCCAGTACTACTTCATGGAGTGTTTCTCCTATGTTTTCCTTTAGTAATTTTATGAGTTGGGGTCTTATATATTGGGGAAAAGACTGCATCTCCAATAAATGGAGCTGGGAAAACTGGACATCCACATACAGAAGAATGAAATTAGACCTGTACCTCTCACCATATAACAAAATCAACTCAAAATGGATTAAAGACATGTACAGGTTTTGTGACATTATTTGTTTGTTTTAACTCTTTGGGGTAAATATTAAGGATTATGATTACTAGGTCATATGATAAGAATGTTTTTCGTTTCATAAGAAAGTGCACAACATTCATCCAAAGTGGCTGAGCCATTTTGCACTCCCACCAGCAATGAATGAGAGTTCCTGTTGTTTCACATTCTCACCAGCATTTAGTGTTGTGAGTCTTCTAGATTTTGGCCATTTTAATAGGTATGTTGTGGTCCCTGGTACTTTTTATTCCTCCCTTAATGTTCATGTACTTTTCTAGAAATTTTTCATTATGACTTAATGCATATCTTCTGGCAATACTCAGTTTTTGTTTTCTTAAGTATCATCAATTAACCTTGATTTTAGGAATATATTTTCATTGTATCACATATGTGTGTGTGTTTATATATATAAATATATATATACATATATATGTGCGTGTATGTGTGTATATATTTAAGATTCAAGTCCTATTCATCACAGACCCTCCAGGTGGTTTTTTATACTAAAGCAGTGGCCCTCTTCCTGGGCATATTCTGGAATTTCTCTCTCTAGCTGAAGCCTAGAATTGACAAATATTCCTAAGAAACACCT
>NW_007734241.1:6852-34448 GCF_000696425.1 Galeopterus variegatus | reverse complement strand
CAGAAAAAGTCAAGTGAAGGATAGACTATAAATTATACTTCCACAAACTAAATTCAATTCTTTTTCAACCAACATATAGTATTTTATAGGCCAGTTTAATTTTTCTCAAAGCAACAGTTACGTTTTGGATTAGCTATTCAATTTTAAAATTTACAATTTTCACCTTAAAGAAATGCATTGTCTCTAAGCAGTATTGCTATATAATAATAATTGTCAAAAATAATAATAATGTTAACATGAAAAACTAGAGCTGTTTGTTTCTTTGGCAGATTCAGTTTGACCTTGAAATGCTTTCTTTTGTGCCATTAAATCAAGAGGACAATTGCTATGCAATTTACCCAGCCGAATAATTTGAGTCAATATCAAAGGTAGTCTCCAAAAAAGAAGGGATACATTTTAATTTACAAAGAGTAATAAGTTAAAATTATAGATATACACATATAAAATAAATTATACATATATACACAAATAAACATAGCATATACACTATTCACAGCTGGTATTTGTAAAACTGAGTGGGTATTATTTTCTGTAGTTTAGCTAATCTTTTAAAAAAACAATAGCTGGAGACATCTTCATCTAGTTTGTTATTGCTGCTTTAGTAATTTAACATTAATACCTGGCACATGGGAGGAACTCAGTAAATGGTTATAAAGGTGAGGTTGCACCTTAACGTGTACCAGTCAGAATAACTGGATTTTTTTCTAGATGATATGGCATAACAAGTGCCCTCCCAAGTAGCAACCAGTGATATGAGGTTTTCATTGAAACACTATCTACATGAGGGGAAAGGCCCCAACTAAAACAAACACCCTCCAAAAACTCAAACAATTTAACAGTTTTCTGTATAAAACTGGAATCATATTGTTTTTTAGAAGTACAGAAAATTGTGATTATCAAGCAAATGTTTATTTTAGAAAGTTCAATTGCAAAGACATGTGTAAATAATATTTGCTATCTTTCACTCAAATTTTATCAGTGTTTCACTTCCCTTTTACCTTTTCAATATCCTGAGTATCTACCTACTTAACATCACTGACATTACCTGGGTTTTCAGCAAGTGTGATAAAATTATTCTGTGGCACACACTCATCTGGTGATTCTTAGATAAGTTTCATTTGAATTTACCTTATTATTAGGAACTGGTGGTTTAAAATTAGTCTCTGCTTTTATAGCAGTGATAACTAAGAACAAAAAGGCCCAGCTGAATGTATAAGAAACATTAAGTGCTTCAGAAATTTTTTCTTATCTGACTTTTCTCAGTAAATGCCAGTTAGAAATTATTGTCACATTTCCTGCCTAGATATTCAAAGATGATTCTCGACTTAGTAATAATCATTCATTTATTTAAATCCAGATGTAACTCATGTATCAGACTGAGTCATCGTCAGAGATCAGCCTTTGTTTGTTTTAATTAGCAGAAAACCAGAAAGTTAGGCTGTTATTCATCTCTTCACTTATTAGACTGTCTTTCACTCCTAGTCCCAGCTCCACTCTGGTCCCTCATTCATAGTGCTTGTAGTGCTTGTTTGTCTCTTCCTTGAACTATAAAATATCTTGATGGGATGATAGGGTAAGGCTGGCTGACATTATATCTCCTTCTTCTGACCCTTTTTAATTGAAGTCTAAAGAAAGTTTTTCCTCTTACTGGCTGAGCGAGGCGCGGGAGCAACACCGAGGCTTGCGATCCCGTTGCCGGTCCCCGGTCCAGTGCGGGGGCAACACTGAGGGTTGCGATCCGTTGCCGGACACGGAAAAAAGACAAAAGACAAAAAAAAAAAAAAAGTTTTCAAGAAAAATATAATGTGGAATGGGAAATTTGAAGGCTCTTACTAAATAAAATAAGAATTTCCCAGGCTTCTCAGAAGAAGGATGTAAAAAGTCATTACGTGGTCCAGAAAACAGTGTCCTCTTATAGATACTCCTCGCTTTATGTTTATTTATTTTGTAAGTATTTTTTCTTCCTTCTATCCTTTAGAAATCATTTTTAATTTTTTCCAAGTGAATTTCCATTCCTTTTTCAAAGGAAAATATCTCAATTTCTGGATCTGTCTGTATTCCCTGATCTATGAGTGTAATACTGACTACATTATTCTCCATGATAGACATAGAATTCAGTATTAGGATCAATGTTGCTTACCAAATTCCAAATGATTGGACACACTCGAAACCATGCTCAAGACTAGATATGAGCCTTGTACAGTCAGATTTTCTTTATATTTAACAAAAAAAACTGCCAAATGAGAACATTATTGTTTCTTTAATATTAACTTTTCTCAAATACTCATACTTTTTAAAACATAGATATTTATTTTGAGGGCCAGTATATTATAAAGAAATAAGCGATATATTTCTATTTTCCTTAGAAATGCTAGTATCACATTATTGTATAAAAGGGTATTTGGTTTGTTTCATACTTCAAGTTGGAGAATACCACTATAATAAATTTTATACGTCATCTTTTTTATGACCACTTTCCACAGGAGGGCTCCCTTGTAGTAAAGAATCAAATCAGTTTTCCTTCATTTTTCCTTAGCAAGGTGAAAGAGATAAGAAATTATTCCAGTAAGACTGAGATCATGAGCATCTGTTTACAAAGTAAAATATCTGGGTATGTAAGCTAAATAAATCACAACCCAAAAGTATTTAATCACACCACAGAATAAATGATTATATTTAGTCACAATTTATTTTCATTTAATCTGTCCAGATCAACTGCAGACTTATTTAGAAAGTATTTCTGAATGTCCTTTAGCTAAAAACAAATTATATTTTTGATAAATGTTCATTTTATCTACTTCACATAGAAAAGTATACAATTTATTCCCACATTTAGATAGGTTAAAATATGCTTTGCTGTTTTGTATTTCCAAAATACTTCTATTTTTTACAGAGAAAATGGTGATTTATAAAAGATGACAAGTTGCAAAGTAGGCTTCACTAGGATTTATGAATTACAAAATGCTCTCTTGATAGTAATCAATGGTAGAATTGCTGTATATATTTTTTCATTTATTTGCAAGTTTATGCATTACAGAGCTGGAAATAGAAATACCCCACTTCAAACTTTCTGTATCAAAAAAAAAGAAAGAAAGAAAGAAAGAAAGAAAGAAAACTGTACCTTTATTACAAAGTAATTGAGTTAAGAGCTTAAAGTTATAAACTTTTATAATAGAGACTATCCATTATGTGAAAAGACATTTTTCTACTCTTACGATTAGCATTCTCAGTGTAGGAACAGAGAGTCTGTGATTTTATCACAGACAGTCAACAGTGCCTTTCTAGTTTTTGGGCTTTTTTTTTGGGGGGGGGGGTTGTTTCTTTTTAAAAATGTTTTACGTATAAATTTATTGTTATTTTACATCCTAGATGTTGTTGTTGTGGGGAGGGAGAGAGGTAAAAGGGGAGGGGGATATGGTGGGAGGAGGAGAAAGGAGGGAGGGGAGGATGGTTGAGGACTGTGGCACCCCCCTCATTTCAGCAGGGGAGCCCTGGGTGCTTCCAGTGGCAGCTTGGTGGTTGTTACTGGATGGGATGTGAACATTGGGATGAGGTGGTTGAGGCCCTTGGCCCCCCAACCCTGCCTCAGGAGCCCAGAGCACTTCCAGTGATGGCTGGATGGTCATCACTGTGCTGGATACGGATGTCAAAGAAGCATGGCTGAGGTCCTCAGCCTCCTACCACCCCAGCTTGGGAGCCTGGGGAGCTTCCAGTCCTTCTAGGTTTTATAAGTGTTCTTTGGTGGTGTTAGACTTTTACTGGTTAATATCAGAACTTAGTCTCTGATCTGTTGGTTGTTTTGTGTTTTCTTTCAGTTCTGTGTTGGATTATTAGCTGCCCTCACCACTTAAACTCTGCACTGGAACTAATTTGTTGTCCTTTGAATATTTCTAAAATGGGGGAACTTCCTGTGGGGAACCATCACTTAGGCCCTGTGGTTGGGTTAAATTGATGCTTTGCTGCTGATTCTCTGGGGAAGGCTAATTGTGCAGCTTGGGTTTTAATTGTTGACCTTGTAAGCACTTCCAGATCTTGTGAGGTCTGGTACACCTGAGTTGTGTGGAAACTCTAGTCTGAGCCTGAGTCTTATCAGCAAACTACATACCCTGCAGTTCTATATTCCTGACCAGTCTACACTAAGTGTGCCTGTGCTGATTGGAGGGCAGATCAGCTGTTCATGCCATGCCCCAATGTTCCTCTGGTGGCCCATCTCCCCCACCGCCTGCAGTCCAAACACTTCCCATGGGATAGGCCATGCACCAGTCCCTTGTGACGACTCACTGGCCTCTGAGTCACTCTTTTTTTCAGTTGTTTTTTTTTTTTTTTTTTTTTTTTTTTTTTTTTTTTTTTACCTCTCAGTCATCTGTGATTCACAGGAGCCTTGTTAGTGGTCTTGCTGTCCTGGGAGCCACCAAGGCCTTCTTCTCCCCGGCAACTTCATAAGAAGGGCACAGCAGTGGCTTTTCCCAGCTGTTGCTTCATGTGCTCACCAGGGCCAGCTTTAAGGTGATCAAGGCTTGAAACGGTCAGAGCAATAGTCTCTTTCTCTCATCATGGCTTCTCCTGCCTTCATGAACTCCGTAGGTCTCTCTTCCTCTTCCCCTGAGCTCTAGAAGTCCCAGCTTGGCAGTCATTGCTTTTTAATAGTGGTAAAATTGGTTGATTGTGGGAGAGAGTGATGCTGGGGACCATCTATTCTGCCATCCTGAGTCTCTCTCCCCTCCCATTACTAGTTTTACATCAATGGCTCAGATAGAATGAAATCATTGTACTTAATAGTAATCCAAATGGTGTAGTGCCAAACACTTATTTCAGATATTTTTCTTGGCATATAATTATTTGGTATTAGATGTGGATTATAATTGGTTAAATCTTCACATCAGAGTTTAAGATCCTAAAATATTGGGCACCTTAATATTTATAAAGGTGACAAAGGTTGACAGCCAAATTTTGTTTATGTATTTATATATTATATACAAGCAAATTTTCATCAATCTTTGGTACCTATATTTATATATTCCCTTCCTGAAACTGTCTCCACCTTACCCCTCTCCCCCAATTTTCCGAACACTGTTTTTTTCTTTCTTTTTTTTTTTTTTTTTTTTTTTTTCGTGACCGGTAAGGGAATCACAACCCTTGGTGTGGTGTCGCCCGCACCGTGCTCAGCCAGTGAGCGCACCAGCCATTCCTATATAGGATCCGAACCCGCGGCAGGAGCGTTGCTGTGTTCCCAGCGCCACACTCTTCTGAGTGCACCACGGGGTCGGCCCTGAGCACTGTTTTTTTCTACTCAAATCTCCTATTGGCATCCAAACTTCTCTTGATTTTACCTTGGTATTGTCTTTGTTCATGTTGGATTTCACTCAAAATAGTTTCTTCAATTTTATTTTTCTTAGAAAGACCTTCCATGGGATACTTTCAAGATTCTGAGAACCAGTCTATTGCAGTAAATGTCAGTATTTCTCCAGCCCTCTGGCACTACTAGCAAATGGAATTTTAGAAAGACTCTTGGTTTGGGCTGTTTTGTTAATATCACTTTTTTTTTTTCCCATATGTCTATCGAATAACCATCCTTTGGGGGAAGTAAAAGTTATCAGACTGTCAAACCCCCCAATTTTGTTTTCTTTTCTTTTTCACACACTTCCATCATACTACATTGGTCCTACTGATGTCAGTAGTTTGGCCCAATATAAAGTTATATTCTGTGATTCATGAGAATCCCTTTTTATGTAGTTTGTTGAAGGTGATCTCTGTGTGTGTATGTGTCTGTGTGTTATATGAGGAAATTTGGAGAGAATCTAACACCTCTTTTATTTTCATACAGCCTGTTATCTCCCTGATTTCACCCAAATCCATTTCATTACTTTTGGCTACATTATTTCATATTTTTTTCTTATCAAGTTCTTCCTCAAATTGCTAAGTTTAATAGTCAATTTTCAGTCTTCTTCTGACATGACCTGTTAATGATATTGGACACAGCTGGCCTCTCTATCCTGAGTACTACACTTTTTTTTCCCCGAACCTTGTATATAAGATTTCATTTCTACCTCACTGGTTGTTTCTTTTAAGTTTTAGGCTAAGGACACTAAACTTTCATTTCTTAGACTTCCTTAAATATCATGTTTCAGGCTAAATGTGGCTATGAAAAGTACTTATATGAAATTATTGAGGTAAAAGTAAATTAAAACCTATTTATTTGGTGGCTGGGATGTGTTTCTTTTGCAATAAGGCAAATATTGGCATTTTTTTTCACTAGCTTCCAGACATCTTTCTAATAACCCCCACTTTGGTGTCAAAAGCAACTGATATTATTAATCACTGTTTTCCTGTAATTCCTATAGTGCCCAATAGCTGAAAGCTAAAAATAGCCCTTCATCCATTCTTCCCAATAGCTTTTAATGATTAAAATTCCCATATAAAATCACTCTTATTTGAAATACTTAGAGTGACTTGTGTTTTCCCATCTGTGTGCTGCCTGATTATTAGGTGTTTGAAAAGTTTTCACAGACTAAAACATCATAGATGAAAATTTGAATTCCATATTTGACTTGGTTTGATTTCAAGGGGCATTAGTCTTATCACCAGTGATAAATTGGTTTGGATAGGCAAATAGAATACAATGGCAAAATATTTACCTAAATTGTAATCTATCATTGGCTGAAATAAAGTTCTTATTGAAGGGAAGGCTTTGGGAGATGAAGCTGAGTAAATATAGAAGAAAATGTTAAAAATAATGATTAAAATGACTGTGATAGAGATGCTTTCTCATTATTCTGGAGAACTTACAGAAAGTAAATGACCAGAATATTATTTTAAATTTCATTTCTAGATCAGATAGGGATACCAAAGACACTCTGTGATTTCTTAAAATAATCTCTTAACTCTTGTAGCTCCAGAGTCAATATACCCAACGTCCAATTTAAATGTCTATGGCTACAGTATAAATAATTAAAAAATAAATAAAATTTACCTCTTTAGAGGTCATTTATACTAAGTGTAATTAATTCATTGATATAACTTGGGAAATTGGAATGTGGGCATTTGGGGTGATTCTACTGAATCTAACTAAATTGCATCTCCTTATCCCACTGAGCCTTCCCTCCCAGACAAGACTATCCTCTTCTCCTCTATCTGAAGAGACAAGCCTCACGTTGTAGAACCTACAAATTCCAAAAAGGGATATTAGACTTGCATGCAGATGCCAACTTTTTTTTTTTTTTTTTTTTTTTTTTTTTTTTTTTTTGCAGATGCCAACTTTTGAAGGCCCACCTAACCACCTCTCATTGTGCCTGGATTCATAACTAGAGTAAAATCACTAAATTACCTAAGGAGAAGACAAACCTTTACTTGGAAGAGATAAGATAGGTATTCAAAGAACTGCAGGGTTTTTCTATTTCTGTCGGTAGAACTTAAAAAAATATTTGTAGGAATAAATTCTAAGATATTGTGTCATAGAGGAAGGTACAGAATATTGCATAAGACTGGACCTGTCAGAGTGTTTGGATCTACTTTGAGTTAGTTCCTGCCACAGAAGGAATACTAATTGTAAACCTGATTGGAAGACAGGAACCTTGATTTAACACTGGCCTCTAACAAAGGTTACACAATTTCTTTCTTATAGTATAGAGGGACTTTGAGAGATATAACTGTGAGAATGGATTTATAATACTCAATAGTTAATATTCTTAACAATACCTTCCTCCTGCACTATCCCTCCAGTGTCCTCTCTACTGAGAAAGCTTAACATTATGCTCCCTGTAAAGGAGAGATGCTTGAAGAAATTCCATGGATTATTGCACAGAAGATACTGATGGATGAATTTGGAGCTGGGAAGAAATACGTATACAACAGTATAGGTAATCAGATTACAAATGAAGAGATTTTTCTGAATCTGTCTTAATGTGTTTGCACACATATTGTGCTATTTTGCTGGTTCCTGAATACACAGTTGGAAAACAGTTAGCAGAATTTCTACATCAGCTCTCTGAACCACAGGTAAGAATAGGTACAGTAAAACAGGAAAAATAGTAGCCTTTTATTTTCTTGCAAAATAATAAACCAAAAGCAATATACCGTAGCTGACAGATTGCAGATATTATTGCCACACTCAAAAACATGAAAAATGTAGAGACGTTTTCCCATCACTTCCTGTTTGAATTCCCCTATCTGACCTCTGCAGAAAAACAGATATTAATAAACAAATGTGTAGTATTGTTATTTTTATCAGGTGTTGACTGCAATTACACTTGCTATGCTAGTTCCTTTATCTTTACTGGAGTCAATCGACCAAGCCTTTAGATCCTGGTATACAAATGCTTTTATTTATTTTTCCTTTATCAAATAAGAAGTGACACCAGAAGCCATGTGTTCTTATATTGTAAGAACATCAGTACCACTTCACTGTTTAAGCTCAGAGCTAACACAGTCTATGGCTCCCTGTCATAATCAGGTTCACTGTTGTCTTGATCAATTGATATTGTACAGAATATCTTGTTGCTACATTGAGTTGGTGATATCATGGTGATTGAGCTCAGAAGCAAGAAGCAGCAAATGTCTATATACCTTGTTAAGACACTATGTTGGCCAGAAGGTGGGATAAAATCCAAGATAAAATATAGTGACCTGGCACCTAAGAAAGAGGCTCAATCATTGCAGAGCATCTTAGACTTATGGAGGTAACATTTATCATATATCCATGTTTCATGATATCATATATCCATTGAATCACTAACTGAGAAAGCCTATAAGGATACCATGGGTGATTGGGGACCAGAGCCAAAAGCATCCACTGGTACTTAAGCCTGCAGTGCAAGTCACTCCACCAATTGTGCCTTATAATCTCTCAGGTACAATCGTGCTCAGTTTTTAGCAGTTACCAGTGTACTGTGGGAGCTCTGGTAAGCCCAACACAATCCAGTCTCCTAAGATTGGAAGAAAAATGGATGACATTTGTCCTGGTAAAGCCTGAACACCTGATGTTGGGGTGCCAAATGAACAGGTGTACCTCAACTGTCCTTGATCAACTAGGTATTATCTGTCCCATTGAGTTATAAAATTAGGATGTGACACCAAACTCCATAATCAGCAGGAAATAGCATGTATGAAATTGAGCTCTAGAAGGCAGGCCCTAAGACTCAATTAAATTGCTCAAGCAAGTGGCACACACTTGCACTTCATTGTTGCTTATCCCTCAGCCCACACCTATGGCCTCATGGAGAGTTCCCTACATATAACCGTTGGACTAAAACAACAACAAAAAGGTATGGGCTTGGTTTACAAATCATTATATATAAGATACAAATAATAAGTGGAGACTGAAGCATCACAGCCTTACTCAGGATGTCCCTTATTGGAAAATGCAGACTTTGCTTCCTGGATTTCTTCACATTTAAGTGGCTTATCACCTGTATCATACTCTTTTCTGTTTTAAGTACGATAATGGCTTATGTTTTCTTAACTAAATCCTGACTCACGCATGTCCCATCTCATCCAAGGGAATAGTCAAAGTTCTTATATGGCCCATGTCACCCCATAAGTGCTAAACTCCAGTTACTTCCTGGCCCTTCTCTTACATTTCTTTTTGAGTACTCCACGCTAGCCACACTGATTTTCAATATCCCAGATATGTTTCTTCCTCAGGTGCTTTGAACAGAATGTTGTAAATTTTGGAAATGTTCTTTCCCAATAGGTCCTTATACATTTCTTTCTTCCTTCATTCTCTTTGAGAAATCAATTGCTACATATCACCCTTTCAGTGGGACCACCTTGCTACCATAGTTAAAACTGCAGTGCCCATTTACCGGCTCCTTCAGCACTAGTGATCCTCTTACCCTATTTTTGTTCTGTTTAAAAATATTTATCATCTTATAGCATTCAAAATAATTGACCATTACATTTACACTTCCATGTTTGTCTGTCTAAATCAGATTGTAAGGTCTTACAGCGCAGAACTATTTTTTTTCTCTTTGTTTAGACATGCATTCAAATTGCCTAGAACTATACACATAGAAAGTACTCAATACATAGCTGAGTAAGTACTCATCTGATAGGTAAGGAGATGTAGAAACAGGCAGACAGGTAGACAGACACACACATATAGACACACACGTGTGTGTGGCCATGTAAGTGAGTGTGTATGACGAAAGAGGTAGAAGGATACCTGACTGGGGAGAATCAATGGGTAACTTAAAATCCTGAGGATTGAATTAAAGTTAGTAGTTTTAAATATGCAGTTATAGAAATCATATAATTATGGAATTTTCTCTATAAGTCAAAGAGTTGAGGAATGTAAACGTGTGATTAAAATACCAAGCATGAAATATTTGAGACTGTAGGAAAACATATCTGGAGTGAAAAACATAAGGCAAAAGATAAAACTCAGAAAAAAGGCGGGGGGCTAGGAGATTTCTGAGAACAACGCTCAAATATAATGACAGCAGGTATGAAACAATAGTGAACTGTATAATAATGGATTTGAAAGAGGTGATTTGGAGTTTGAAAATTCCAGATGTGAGTGGTTCCAGGCTATGACATAGCCCAGAACCTACATGTGGAAACCTGAATTTGAGTGGAATGACTTAAAATGAATGTGTAAGAAATATGTATGTGTGTAAGAAATATGTATGTGTGTAATAATGATAGGGGTGAGGGAAATTTGTTAGAAATATTATTAGGAAGAATTAGACTATTCTTTCTGACATGGTAATGGGCACACAATGCAATGGGGAGAATGTGGTCTGGTGACAATGGCATAACTGATCATGGGATGACAGCAATATCTGAAAAGCAATAATGAGGAATATAGGACTCAGGTGGCATGGAACATGAAAGAGAGCACTCTTTGCATGAATATAGCAACAGTTGAGACAAAATTGTAAGAATCATTATTACGTTGGATTTTTCATCTTCCCAAGGATCAGAATGAACAGGATATGAGTGAATGAGAAAATTCAAGAAGAGTTCAGTTCTATTTATGAGAATTAAATAATTCATCTAAGACTTCTCCCATATTAGCAGTTGTGATTAACATAAGATCCTAGAACTTAGGTTTGAATTAAATAAGAAAAAAAACCCCAGAAATATTATAATGATAGCATATGAGAAATAAATGATATAAAAATTATGTCCCAAAGTCTTAATTCATTTTATCTATCCTCCCATTCATTATCAGTATAATTTACATCCCTTTTTCAGTATGTCTATTTTGCTATTATGTTGTTAAGCTTTTGAAAAAATTTATAGTTAAATTTGTTAATTCTCAATAACATTTTTCTACTTATGACTTACAGTTTAACACAGACACTGTTAGTATTATGTATTTCTTAACCACTCTATTTTCAAACAACTTTGCCTCAGTCAAGAAAATACAATAATTCCTTTTGTAATTTTTTTAGATTTTGGATCTATTTAGTTCTCTTTGTTACAACAGATAATAGACGCCAAGGTAATTTGCTTTAGTTTAATTTGTTAATTACAATCTAAAATTTTTTCTAGATCAAGAAATAAGTCATCTATTTTTAAAACACTGTGTTTCATCATATTACTATTATCTTTTTTTAATGGCCATTGCTTTGAAACATAACTATGAACAGAAAACTGTGTTCATTTATCATTAAAATAATGCATGCTTTATCAAATTCCTAATGTATATATTATTCCCTCAATTTGAAAGTGTAACTATTTCATGGCAAGTCTTAAACCTACATGAAAGTACCAAAAGAAAGGTTGGAATTCTGTGATTAATGATCTGCCTTTTGAATTAACAGTTAAATAGTTAACACTATCCTATTATCTTGTTAATAAACTAAAGCTATTACTGTGTACTTCTGCAGCAGAAATGATATACAGAAATATTTTTGTACTAGCTGAGAAATTAATATATTTATTATTTTATATCCTGAGGTAAAATAATGTTTGGGATCGTATGTAAGTGTATGAAGGCTCTGGCTCACAAACACATGTTGCTTATAACTAATTTTTCAAATTATGTCTTATTAGTGTGTGTCCCCAGTTGTAGTAATTTGTAATCTTTTCAAAGTAACAAATGTATATGTCATATATATGTGTGTATACACAGACACACATTTCTATACAAGTATATATGAGATCCCACCTAGGGATTTAAAAAATGCATTAATCTCTTATAGCAAAGTATTTTGAGGTCTTGCTCTTTGAAGTTTGTTAAGGAAAATTCTAAAATTATCAGGGATGTCACATAACAATATTTGAGCCTAGTTGTTAGAAAATGATTTTTTAAATTTACATATAACTTTTTGCTTTCTTCTCCCCTATAAGCTTTAGAATGACCTGAAATGTTATAATATAGGCAATGTCTGAAATATGTACAGTCAATTTACATTTACTGAGTATAAAGGCAAAATAAAAGAAAGCAGTCTATTGGTGCACAGTCTTGAAAGCTATTTCTTCAGAGATCACAATGGCACTGATCCTAAAAATGTTATTGTGAAATAAAACAGGGTATGCAATTGGCAGGAAGTACATGAAATAAAAGCTTAGTATTTTTATATGAAATACAGTTTGAAGTGAAAAGTTCTGCACTAATATAAATTAAGCCAAGTACCACAGGGAGACAGACAAATACCCCTCCTCCTGACAAATAGTGTGGTTAAAGTGTATAGAAGAGTAAATGACTTTTCCAATTTCTTCTCGGACGTCAGAAATACGACCTAGGGAGAATTCTCAGATATGAGCTCTCAGTAAATTAAGAACAACAAAATGATGTTATACTTCTTGATAAAAATGGAGGAATGGGTAGAGTTCAGAGAGTAAATCACTGGTTTTGATTTAATAGAAGTTCCAACCTGAGCAATTTAAGAGCAAGAGGGCCTACTACTGTCTCTAAACTTTTCCAGCAGAACTTCAGACATGCCTGATAGCACTGCAATATTTCATTCTTGATACACAGGAGTCAATTGAAGAATAGTGTCATGCAAGATTCTGGACACTTACTCCTTCCTGATAGAAAATTCCATTGAGTTTTGCACCCTTGTCTTTACCCTATTCATTTTTTATGTCTGCTCAATGTTTATCCACTGACAATGTGCTTCAGAATAAAAAGAAAAAAATAAATTCCTGAATTACAGTTTATTCTCATCCCTTAGTCTTTCTATTTCAAACTCACCATACACACACACAGCACAGACAAACACACATATGCATGTGCACACATTTTCCCTCACTTTGCCAGTAAATTTTAACCTCCCAACGAAGATATACATAAGGTGGCTAAGAACAGGCTTTTTAAGAACTCAAGTTAACATTAGGATACTAGATTTCCTATTATATACTATTTTATCTATGAAGTTCTCTTCAAAACTGACACATTTCTATAACAAATTTAATAATGTGGAAATTTTTCCAGTGCTATGACTAGCAGTTGACATTTGTATCATGCAAGTACAGAATGTTTCAAAAGAAACAGAATTATTTCAGCCAATTATTTTTGTTTCATTTTGGTTTGACTTTTGCATTTCCTGATTTGACTAATGAGACCATTTTCTCTTATGTAATTTTTAAATCTCATAAGGCCACCACAATTTGTGTCAAATATTATTAAAGTATTCTAAGATAATTATACTACTTATAAGTAAAATATTCAAAAATTAGATGCATGTACATGTAAATGATTTATTTTTTAAATTTTTTTAAGAATCTGCACATTTATTTGTTCATGTAGCAAATGCATAACAATGTAAATACATAACATGAATAACAAAATACTCCATAGAAAGAAGGGTTTCAATTTTTCACAAAACTGGAGATGTAAAAGATTAAACTTTATATATCTCATTTTATAATCTCTACAATTATTTGAAATAGCTCTCTAAAGTCTTATAAAAGCATGCAAATATCAAATTCATTTCAACAGAGGAAGATGAATAAACTTTTCAAAGATACATTAATTTTTAATTATATCAACAAGCCCACTTAATAAAAAGAAATCAAGAACAGAAATTGAATATCTAATAAGATAAACATCTAATTTATGTTAGCAATATAAATTGCATAAAAAATCAATAAAACGATATTAACACAAAGGCATTTCAAAAAGATCATGGAAAAATAGAATTCAAGACTGGAAATCTTAACATAAACTTTTGTTTTTTTGTTTAAATTTTTCCGTTTTTTAAAAAAAGAACAAGATCATGGAAAATATGTTCCCTGACCACAATAACAGAAAGAAATTTTAAAAACTCACAAACACATGGAAATTCAATAACCTCTTAAATAAACAATGGGTAAAAAGAAAAATCACAGGGAAATTAGAGAGTACTTTGAGATAAATATCAAAGCACAACACATCAAAATTTATAGGATGCAGAGCTCATGCAGTGATCAGAGGAAAATTTATGCTTGTAAACAACTACATTAAAAATAAGTAAAACCTCAAATAAATAATTTGAATTTGTACCTTAAGACAATAGAGAAAGTAGAGCAAACTAAACCAAAGCCAAATATTACCAGGAAATGACAGATTACAACAGAAATATATGAGATAGGGAACTTTTTAAAAATAGAGAAAATCGACAGAACCAAAAGTTGATTCTTTAAAAACATCAACAAAATTTGCAAGTCTTTGTCTGGACTAAGAAAAACGAGAGGAAACCAAAATTACTACAATCAGAAGTAAAGTAAGGGCATTATTACATTGTTACTATGCCTCTTTGTGGTAAGATTTAGTTTCTTTTTCTCATTTGCATTTTTGTTCTAACAGTGGGTATTGTTCTTTCTTGTGTATTCATGGTAGTGGTTATTGGTTTTCATTTTCTGGATGCAGTATTTCCTTGAGGATTTCTTACAGGGCTGGTCGTGTAGTCGTGATCTCCCGCAGTTTTTGTTTGTCTGGAAAATATACTATTTCTCCTTCATTTCTGAAGGAGAGCCTTGCTGGGTAAAGTATTCTTGGCTGGCAGGGGTTTTTTGCCTTTTTTTTTTTTTTTTTTTTTTTTTTAGTATTTTGAGTTATCATCCCATTTTCTTCAACCCTGTAAAGTTTCTGTTGAAAAGTTGGCTGTTAGTCTGATAGGAACTCTCTTATAAGTGAATTGGTGTGTTTTTCTTCTGCTTCTTTTAAGATTCTCAGTCTTTGAACCTTGCCAGTTGACTTCAATGTGTCTTGGAGAAAATCTTTTGGAGTTAAATCTGTTTAGGGATTTTTGAGCATCTTGGATCAGAAGGTCCATGTTTCTCCTTACACCTGGGAATTTTTCCATTATTATTTCATTGAATAGATTTTTCATGCCTTTTCCTTTCACCTCCCTTTCTGGAACACCCATGGTTTGAATGTTTATGTGCTTAAGGTTGTCTGCTAGCTCTCTTAGATTTTCTTCATTATTTGAATTCTTTTTTTTTTTTTTTTTCTTGTCTGCCTGGGTTATTTTGAAAAGACTGTCTTCAAGATCAGAAATTCCTCCTTCTGCTTGTTCTAGTCTGCTGCTTAAGCTATAGGTTGTGTTGCTTATTTTGTTGAGTGAATCTTTCAGTGCCATTAGTTCTATTACATTCTTTTTTAAGGTAATAATCTCTTTGTAAATTTCCTTCATTTTATATCCTGGATTTTTTTTTCTCATTTCATTATCTTGTCTAACTGAGTCTTCTTGTATCACAGTGAGTTTCCTTAAGATTGTTTCTTGGAATTCCTTCTCAGTCATTACAAGGGTTTCCTGTTCTATTTGGTCTGGTATTTGAAAATTACTGTATTATCTTGGCAGTGTCGTATTTTCTTGGGTTTTCACATTTCTAGTATCACTATTTTGGTATCTTGTTATCTGGTGTAGCAGTTGCTTCTTCTATTACTCTGGAGTAGGCTTTGAGGAATAGATGTCCTCTTCTTTTTCCAGTCTTTGCTGGTGACTGTCCTTGTGTCAATGCAGCCAAGTGACTGGCTGGCCACCTGAATGGTCACTGTGCCTGCTGCTGTGGCATTGAGCTGCTTTATTGGCAGCCATGGCTGTGGCAGTGGCTATGGTGGGCCACCCTCATGGAAGGGGTATTTTCGGCATGCTTTTTTCCCTGCATTTGGGTGGAGGGTACTGCCCTTGCCTCCTTGCCTAGGACTCCTGCCTTGCTCTCTTGCCTGCTTCTGGGCAGGAGGGGGCTGTGGCCCATGGCTTCTTGCCTTGGACCCCAGGCATGCTCTCTTGCCTGTATCTGGGCAGAGGGGGCTGCAACCCACAGTTCCTGCTTTACTATTTTGTTAACACTTATTTACTATTTTGTTAACACTAATAACTAGCATGCCTTTCATTTAAGTAGATCTCTTTACTGCATGTTGGAATCAATACTATTCATGACCTAAATGTAAACAAACTATAATTTAAAAAAATAAAAATAAAAAGCTCTATTTTGTGAAACACGGTGTGTATTTTCCGATTTAATTAGCATTTTATTTCTTGTAGTGTCTTAGGTACACAATATCTAAAATCAAATTAAATCTCATAACTACAAAAATGTATAGCTTTAAATTGTTAATGAGAATTGGGTTATTGATTTTATTTTACTTTATGTTTGTGCTATGTGCAATTCTTTTGTGTGCCCCTAACCAGCATATATGAATTTATGTCCTCTTGCCATAGTTAATAACAAGATTACTTTAAGTAACTTTTACAAAGTTTGTAGGAGAAATGCCATACTGTAAATGACAAAATCACATTTTTTTTTTTTGCTTAGAAAGTGGGAAAACTGTAGAAATATACAAAATTAAAATAAACTACTAATTACCAAATTTTAAAATTTTTGAAATCACCAAACTAAAAAATTGCCTTTGTAAAATTTTTACAATTACAACTTTATAGATTGTACAAATGTTGAACCGTGTCTCCATCCTGTACCGAAAGCAGAGTTCCTATGTTTTGAGGATTGTTGTATCACTCGCACATTAACAACTCCTGGTACAGAGGAATCCTCAATTTGTTGAGTTGTATATGTGAAATAAAGGTTGATTCACAGGACAATAATAGTATAAAACACGCATGTAACTCTTAATTAAGTGAATATATGTATCTTTTTGCCAGGATCAGTCTCAGTTCTCAGTTGACCCAGGATAGTCATGAGCAGCGTCCCCCTTTATCTCTCAAGGTATACTAGTCTGGATGACAAATTAAATCATTTGCCTACTCTATTTGTATGCGATCATGTATTCTAAGTGTTTTTATATTTATTAACCTCTTTAATTGGTATCATATCTCAAAGTAATAGAGATTATTGATATTCCCCACTGGCAGATGAAGATATTGGGTTAGAGAAGTCAGAGCATCCCTCACCATACTTTTTGAACTTGTAGGACCTAGGATTCAAACCGTGACTGTATAGTACCAGAGTCCTTGCTTTTAAATCACTACACAACAATGATCAAAGAGTTTTCATAAAATTTACTTAGGGTGATGATATGTAATTCCAATGAGATCAAATCAAAATTTTGAATTAGTCTAGAAAAAGGAGTGGAGTTATGACATGGAGTGAGAGAGCAGGACCCCCAATTACACATACTGACCTCTGGATTATCTCTAGTCTCCAGTCTGGTGACTAAGCCCTTGTTAGCTGGTAAAATCTACCTGTGTGCTTTATGTTCTTAGCTTGACCAGACATATCTTTAGCTCTTGATCATGTACTGGGTTATAAAGGACCTTCATATTCCCCTTTAGGTCAGGCTGTTTTTTCCAGTTAATACATAACTAGCATAACTAGAATAATTCATCCAAAACTATGCCAGTGTCACTCTTTCTTTCTTTCTCTATTGGATTAGTTTTCTACTACAGCAAAACAGATTACCACAGATTTAGTGACTTCAAAGAACACTGATTTATTGTCTTATAGTTTCTATGGGTCAGGAGTCTGGGTACAGCTTAACTGGGTCCTCTGCTCCAGGTCTCACAAGCCTGCAATCAAGATATCAACTGGGTTTCATTCTCATTTGCAGGTTGGATGGGCGTAGAATCCCCTTCAAGCTCTTTCAAGTTACTGGTAGAATTCATGTTCTTTTGACGATGACTGCAGGTCTCAGCTTCTTGCTGGCTATTGACTGGAGGCCACCCTCGTATGCTAGATGTGACATTTCTAGTGGCTACTTACAGTTCCTTGCCACATAGTCTTCATCAAGTGGCTACTTATTTGAGTCTGAAAAAAGAGACTGTAGAATTAGTCACTTAACTACATGAGGCACTATATATAGTTACATAATCACGAGAGTGACATCTTGCCATGTCTTTCATATTCTGCTGAATAGAGGATAATCACAAATCCTGCTGACATTCAACTAGAGTTGTTTATGCTAATCTGTGATTATCAGGAAGTAGGGATCAGTGGGATAATGTTCGTCATGTCTTCTTATGCCCTTCTAATCTCATCAGGCCAAAAACAGAATGGATTTGCCATATTTGGCTTGGGGAAGAGATTTTCTTTTGTGTTTTATACTAATTGTTCCCTAACTATTACTTGCAAAGCATTGCACTAAACAAGTTAGCAGGGACTGAGTACTGATTAGAAATTATTGAATTCTTTTCCTATTTTGATACTGAATATCAGGACTATAATTTGCATATACACACTCAGAAATTCTACTTTATCAAATCTAGACATCAATTTCATCATTTTTCTTTATTGTCCCTGCTATTAAATCTAAGTTCCCTGAATACTTCCAGCTAACTAGGAGAAAGTTACACACAGGAAAATAAGCAAAAGAAGTGTATAGTCATAAATTTTTAAAAATGAATTTTCATTATACCCATGTTTATATAAGTAGCAATAACAAAATTATAGTAGATGCTCGTCATAATACATCATCACCTCTAATGTCCTAACCGTGTTATGGGTAGTATTTCTGTATTTTACAGAGAAAAAACTGGGAACAAAAGACATACAATAAATAGGACTACATCAAGTGGAGCTGAAATTTAAACCCAAGTATTTCAGAATGCAGTGGTCATTGTCTTTGCACTGCAACATAGATAAAATATTGGAAGTGAAACCTGATGCAAACCATCAGTATTGGATATATCCTGAAATATGTAAAGTAAGTAGCATGTTGTATTAGTTCTTTTGTGCTGTTATAACAGAAATACCTGAGACTGGATAATTTGTAAAGAATAGAGGTTTATTTGGCTTTTGATTCTGGTATAGTTGCATCTGGCATGGGCCTCAGGCTGCTTCTACTCATGGCAGAAAGCATCAGGCAGCCAGCGGGTACAAGCAGATCACATAGCAACAGGAAGCAAGAGAGAGAGAGAGAGAGAGAGAAGGTGTCAGGGTCTTTTTAGGCAACAAGCTCTCGCGGGAACTAATCGAGAGAGAACTCACTCGTTAATCCCCTTTCCCCCAAGGAGAGCATTAATCCATTCATGAGGGATCCATCCCCATGACTCAATCAGTTTCCAACACTGCCACATTGGAGATCAAATTTCCAGATGAGTTTTGGCAGGGACAACACATCCAAATTCTATCATACCACCCTGGCCCCCCAAAACTCATGTCGCTCTCACATACAAAATACAATCATTCCATCCCAACAGTCCCAAAAGTCTTAGCTTGTTTCAGCACCAACTTAAAAGTCCAAAGTCCAAAGTCTAATCTGAGACCAAAAGCAAAAGTCTTTCCAGCTGTGAAACTGAAAAACAAAAGCAAATTTATCTACTGCCAAAATACAATGTGGAACAGACATTGGGTACACATTCCCATTCCAAAAGGGAGGAGTAGGCCAGAAGAAAAGAAAAACAGTCCCCAAACAAGTCCAAAACCCAGCAGGGCAGACATTATGTCTTAAAGCTCCAAAATAATCTTCTTTGACTCTAAGTCCTATATCCTGGGCACAATTGGGGATCTGGGCCCCCAAAGCTTTGGGTAGCCTCACTCCCACAGCTCTGCCAGGAGCAGCCCAGTGGGCTGCTCTGGTGCCTGCAGCTTTCCCAGGCTGGTGTTGCATGTTACCAGTAGCCCTGCAGTTCTGGAGTCCTGGCAGTAGCCCCCCTGCCTTGGCTGTACTAGACATTTTCCTGGGGGGGGGCTCCCTCTGGGGGTTCCAACCCCACTTTCCTGCTTGGCTTAGCTCTAGTAGATGGCCTCTGCAGTGGTTCCACTCCTGAGGCAGTTCTCTGCTTGGGCCGCCAGGCTTTTCCACACATCCTCTGAAATCTATGTGGAGGCTGCCATGTCTCCACTGCTCTCATGTCCTGCCAGCCTGCAGACTTAACACAACATGAACACCACTGAGGTTTCAGGTTTCTACTCTCCAGAACTGCTGCATGAACCACACATGGGGCTGCTCCAGCCAGAGCAGCTGGGATGCAGTGAGTAGGTTCCCAAGGACAGCTGTGCCCCAGGTCTGTCCTCTGAGACAACTCAGTCCTTCTAGGCCTCAGGGCCTGTGATGGGTGGGGCACCCTCCCAGACTTCTCAGATGCCTTTAAGCCTTTTTCCCCAAGTCTGGTTGGGGGTTGAGCAGCACATTTCCTGTAAACAAGTCGTGTGTGGGTGGAGTTAGTACACATGGGCACCAATGTTTCTTCTTAGTTGTGTTGCTATTGTGTATTTTTCAGTTTGTGAGGCAGAGCTGGCTGACAGAGCTCGAGTCTAAAAATAGCGCATATTTATTCTGCTGGCAGCTGCTCAGTTTTTCTGTGGACTTTGCCTGTAGAAGTTGAGTTTCTGAGTTTCTCTTTCTACTGCTTAGCTCCTAGACATGTGTGTGCTGAATAAAGACTATTCCTTCTTCAACCAAGGCTCCAAGGACCTTTCTGCTGGTTACCTAGCGCATAGACCTGCATGTGAAGGGTTTGTGAATGGGCTCAAGGGGTCTGTGAGCTCCAGACCCAGCTCTAGCTCTACAATTACCCATTCCCAGGTATTTCTGGTATCGCAACAGAAAACAGACAAATACAGCAACCATTGGATATCAACTGACAATAACAACAACACATATGTATGTTTACAGAGAGAGAGAGCCAGGGAGAAAGAGAGAGAAAGTTAGACTTTGCCTTAATTTGAAGTTGAAGTACCACTGAACTTCTGTCTAACAAAACATCCATTATGAGGGACAAGAAAAACTCTGAACAGACATCTGCAGTGTTGCAACCCAGGCTTTACTCAAGAGGGCTGGTTTGGGCATCATTGTCATCTAAGCAAATGCAATAACTTTTTGGAATTACAGTGAGTTTTATTCCCAAACCAGTCATCGCGAGACTACTAAACGTTTTTTTTTTGCCACCAGTAACTGAACTAGAAAACCCATATTTTCAACTCCTGTTTTCTTCATTTTCCTCATTTTAACTCTTGTTTTTCTCCATTTAAAAAAGAAAAGAGGGCCGGCCCGGTGGCGCACTGGAGAGTGTGCCGCTTGGGAGCGCAGCGGCGCTCCAGCCGAGGGTTCGGATCCCATGTGGAGACTGGTTCCCGCTCACTGGCTGAGTGCGGTGCGGGCGGTGCGGGCGCAACACTGAGGGTTGCGATCCCGTTACCGGTCAGTAAAAAAGACAAAAAAAAAAAAAAAAGAAAAGAAAAGAAAAACTGCTAAAATATCTTTGCTTGCCTAACACAGCTTTCTTTTCCAAACACATAGGCAAGCATCAACATATCTTTATCAGATTCACTAAGTTTGAGTCCTTCATTTTATTGATACAATTTCCATTCGGAGACCTTCATATTCCACGTTTGACTGGAATAAAAGTACCATTATTGTTTCTAAATTTTTCAATAGTTGACAAAAGTCATCCTGAGGAAATGACATTTAATCTAAGATCTAAAAGTGAATAGAGGTTTCTGGGCATGGATAGACTATACAGAAATTTTTCCAAGTCTAGAGAGAAGAATATACATGAATGCCCTGAGGGAGGAACAAATTTGGCCGATTTGATCAGATGAATCAAGGCCATGAAGCTGGGGCCATGAACAAGGAGAGTGCTACAGCCTGAAAAGTAGGATGCTGACTTTTTTTTTTTTTAAGGGTTTTAAAGTACACACTAGCCTAAGAGAAGAGAGAATAGGAGGCAATTGAAGTGTTAAAGCAGGCTCGAGGCAAGACAAAATTTACACTGATAACCTTATCTACTATTGTGGGGAATAATGATCATTTGAGGAGGCTAGTAATTGGGGCAAAAAATTGTGGATGCTCAGGAAACTGAAACAGGAAAGGCTAGAGAGAAATGGATTAGTGTGATTATATCAAGGCAGAAGAAAATAAATTGCCTGATTTTTTGTCTTGCTTAAGGAAAAATAACAAAAGCATTAGATATGGAGATATTTCCAAGGCTTCCATCACATGCATATGTGTATTAGTCCGTTCCTCCTGCTTATAGCAAAATACATGGAACTGGGCATTTTATAAAGAAAACAAAATTACTGCTTACAGTTTCAAGGCTGGGAAGTCCAACGTCCAGGAAACACACTTGGTGGTGGTGACAGTGACCCTCACATTGCAAGTTGGTGGAAGCAGGGAGAGCACAGAAAAACTTTTTTGTGTGATTTCTTTTTAAAGCCCGAGAACTAGGCCCCTGACCACCATTATTAATCCATTCACTATGGCATGGTCCTACAATCTAATCACCTCATCAAAGCCCCACCTTTCAATTACCAGAATAGAACGTCTTTCCCTCAACAGTCAACAGTGGAGATTGAGTTAGGGGTGGACATTCAACCCAAGCCACATTTGTATCAATTTCTCAGCTAAGGACTACTGGAGATAAAGACTGAGGTTCATTTTAGTTTTTAGTAGGTGAGCTTAGATGTAGAAAGCATATGATACCACATAGCAAACTGATATCACAGGAACCCGGCAAATTACAGCCTGGCACACTTGTAGGTACAGCTTGCTCTAAGATAATGACTTTATCATGTATAAATTTTGTGACATCTGTTCCTTTCCTGCTCATTTTTATCATTCTAGCTTTCCTGCAAGCTACTGTATACTCTCCCTTGTGGATTACAAAGAAAAAAATGTCAGTTTCCTCCTTCTTATCCTGGACTTTTTTTCCCTTGTTTCGTTATGTTGTCTAACTGAGTCTTCTCATATCTCAGTGAGTTTTCTTACGATTGTTGCTCAGGATTCCCATTCCAGTCATTTCAATGGTTTCCTGCTCTATAGGGTCTGATATTTAAGAATTACTGTATTCTTTAAGTTTTATTATATTTTCTTATATTTTCAGATTTCTAGTACGTCAATGATGTCTGGTTATCTGGTAGAGTAGTTGCTTCTTCTGTTACTCTGGAGTGGGCTTTGAGGACAGAGACATCCTCTTCTTTTTCTAGATTCTGCTGGTGACTCTCCTTGTATCAATGCAGTCGAGTGTCTGGCAGGCTACCTGCATGGTGGCTGTGGCTACTGCTGTGGCATTGAGCTGCTTTTGCATTAGCCATGACTGTGGCGTTGGCTGTGGTGGGCCACACATGTGGCAGTGTTGTTTCCAAGCAGGGGATTCTGCCCTGGGCTCCTGCTTAGAACCACAGTCATGTTCTGCTTCTTGCCTGCTTCCCCTTGGCTCCTGCCTAAGATCCTGAGCATGCTCTGCTTCCAGACAGGGGGAGATGCTCTCAGCAGGAATGTAGCAGAACTCAGGGAACTGAGTAAAAAACACAACTCATATCTTAAGCAGTGGGACAGAATAAACAGATGAAAGATTTTTTAACCCAGGTGGACCAAAAAATGTAAAAAAAAAAAAAAAAAAAATTAAATGAAGAACATCTAAGAGAGTGAGCAGACAACCTTAAGTGCACAAATATTAAAATCACTGGTATTTCAGGTGGGAGGAGAAAGGAAAATTCATGGAAAACCTATTCAATGAAATAATAATGGATAACTTGGCAGGTATAGGGAAAGACATGAACCTTCAGATCCAGGAAGCTCAAAAATACCCAAACAGATTTAACTCAAAAAGATCCTCTCCAAGAAACATTATAGTCAAACTGGCAAAGTTCAAAGACAAAGAGAGAATAATAAAAAAAAAAAAAAAAAAAAAAAAAAAAAAAAAAAAAAAAAAAAAAACGGGAGAAAAGCATCGAGTCACCTATAAGAAAGCTCCTATCAGATGAACAACAGACTTCTCAATAGAAACTCTACAGGTGAGAAGAAACAGAGATAATATATTCAAAATACTAAAAGAAGAAATTGCCAGCTGAGAATATTTTACCCAGCAAAGCTACCCTTCAGAAATGAGGGAGCAATAGTATATTTTCCAGACCAAAAAAAAAAAACTGTGGGAGTTCACCACCACATGACAAGCCCTGTAAGAAATCCTCAAGGGAGTTCTACATCTGGAATCCAAAAAGCAATAATCACTCATCTTACTAGCTATAGTTCTGTTCAAACTTTGTTTTTTTTTTTCATAATTCTGTCTGTGTATATGGCGTGTTTCTAGGAATTTATTCATTTCATCTATTGGTCTGATTTGTTGACCAACAACTATTCATAGTATTCCCTTTAACCAATTTAATTTCTGTAAATTTTGTTGTAATGAGCCCTCTTTCATTTCTGATTTTAGCTATTTGGGTCTTCTCTATTTTTCCTTCATCCATCTAGGTAAAGGTTTCTCAAATTTGTGAATCTCATCAAAGTACCAACTTTTGGTTTTATTGATTTTCTTATTTTTTTTCTGTTTTCTATTTCTTTTATCTATGCTCTAATTTTTATTATTTACTTCTTTTGCTAGGTCTGGGCTTAGTCTGTTCTTCATTTTCTAGTTTCTTAAGATGTAAAGGTGATTGTTGATTTGAGATCTCTTTTTTTTATTCATGTACACATTTACATTAAATGAACTTCCCTTTTAACAACAACAAAAAAAAAGAGAAAAGAAAAAATGTGTACATTTGTATGCCAACTTCAAGAAAAGAAGTGTCGGACAGTTCTCCAGGTGGCCTTGGACAGACCAGTTCCCCCTGCTTTCTCTCTAGTAGTTCCCAAGAATAACTAGAATGTGCTGGGAATGCAACATTTTGAGATAAAGAGAAGAACCCAGGCTCTGTTTCAGGCCACCCCACCCCCCACCTCCTGAGCAGAATGTTCTTCAGAGCTTTAGCCTAGAGATTCCTGCAAAGCTGGGGTCTAAACTCCAGGGCAGACAGCTTCTCGGAGTACCTCAGCTGCAGTGAAACTGAGGCATGCATACATAAGACTACATCTGCCCCAGGAAGTCTCCTGAGCCTTGGAGGACCAGTCCACCATGAATCCTGGGCTGTGTTCCCCTTGCTGCCCGTCTATAAGTAATAAACCCGCTTCATATAACTTGTTGCGTTTGAGTGTGTTCAGTCTCACTGTACTCAGACAAGTTGGTAACCAGTGCACGGTGAACATGCTTCCCAGGAAGTTTCCAATTTCTTTCCTTATACCTAAAACACATTGAGTTGAAAAAAGCCTAAATTATAAAAGTGATAATTACCCTACTTCCAAATAGACAGTGAGTGCCATAAATGAACATAAAAGAGTAGTGTGGAAACATCAGCCTTTTCAGCACCCTTGCCAGCCTACTTTTTGTAGGGAAGTCTTTAATCCGACCTCATCTTAGACACTCCTATTTGAAATAAAACCTTCCAGAATATATGTATTTTACCACAATTTTGACTGAAATTATTATGAGTTGAATTTTTTTAAATTACCTTTAAAAAAGAGCCATTACTTTGTCATTGACTTCTTTCAAATATTGACAGTCTGTAAAGAGGCTCTGTGTAGCAGTTGGCTCTTAATTCTCTGGTGAAGAATTAAGCTGGAATTTCTAATGCCATCATATAGTAAATTGGAAGTTATTTTAAAACCAGAGTTATTTTAAAGGTGGTATGATAGCACCATACTAAAAGTTTGATAACTATGTCTGCCTAATTCTAGATTTTGTGAAAGAAAATCTTAGTACTTGATCTTTATTGCCACTCTCTTATTTCTCTCTAATATTATTGTCTTGAAAATGTTTATAGCTACTTCATTGTTCTTTTATTATTCTGTGTATACTCACTCCAATCCATTCCCTTTACTTATATAGTTATGATTCTGAAATGCCAATCTCATTTTGTATCTTCATGCTTGAACTGTCCATAGCCTAAAGATAATGTTAAAACCACCTACCTTGCCAGAAAATCCTTCCATGTCCTTTATTGAACTTCAGCACTGTTTTCTCTTGTGTGCTCTTTTAGCTCTATGTATGTCCTTTAGGGTGACCATATTCTGGATTCCCCAGGATAGTCCTAATCTATGTCTGCTTTCTCAGCTTCTTGTCTGGCTTCTCTTGAATTTTTATTAAGTAAAGTGTTTTGATATTTATATTAAAATAGCCTGAATGGTTTGATAACCTTTGAAATTTTATTTACAGTATCTTCTATGTATTCATCTGGTAGTTTCCAAAATTTGTGGTCAATAAACTGATTGTATCCAGAAAATGACTAGTGATAACATTTCTCTCTTTTGTGGTCTGTTCTCCACTCTAGAAGCAACAAAACTAACACTTCCCTTTCAAGATCATTATGTAGGGCACAGTATTAAAGCAGAATGCTCGGAATTACAAGTGATTAAGAACATTTAACTTTTTTTCAGTAAGAGGTAATTTCCTATTTTGTTGATGGCCACCTGATATGCCAGTCTGTGTTGTTGTGGTCCGTGATACATCCAACAACATCCAAGAAACTACTAAACCACTAGATGTCAAGGATGGTCAAAAATATGGAGGATTATAAGTTTGATGTAAATATAAAAACACAAAGAAAATAATATCCTCTCTCCTTATCAATTTTCATTTTTGGAATCTGAACCCCAAAACTGATGATATTAGGAGGTAGGGAGGTTGGGAGGTTGTTCGTGCATGAGGGCAGAGCCCTCAGGAATGGGATTAGTGTTCTTATCATAGAGGTCCCAGAGGACTCCCTCACCCCCTCCCACATGTGACAACACAAGGAGTATTTGGCCATCTATGTACCAGGGAGAAGGTTCTCACCAGACACTGAATCTGCTGGCGGCTTGATCTCGGACTTTCCAGACCCTAGTACTTTGAGAAATCAATGTATGTTGTTTATAAGCTACACAGTGTATGGAATTTTGTTATAGCAGCTTGAACTAATTAAGACAGAGTGGATTCAAAAAAATATGGAACAAAAAAAGTAAAAGCAGTGTGTAGACAATACTTTGAGGCAGATTGAAAAAAAAAGAGAAAGGGAGAATACAAATGAATTGCAGCAGTGCAAAAGTTTTGTTTTGTTTTTGTAATATGGTAGGTATTATAACAAATTTGAATATTGATGAGAATCATTTAATGGTGGTAAAATTCATAATTCAAAAGTATATGTATCTATAAATTTCTATAACTATTGACTCTGGTAGGTCAAAATGGATAAAATTCAGTGCACATAAAAGAAGGCTAATACGGGCCAGCCCGGTGGCGCACTGGATAAGTGCGCCGCTTGGGAAGCGCGGCGGCGCTCCCGCCCGAGGGTTCGGATCCCACATGCAGACCGGTTCCCGCTCACCGCCTGAGCGAGGCGCGGGAGCAGCACCGAGGGTTGCAATCCCGTTGCCGGTCCCCGGTCCAGTACAGGGGCAACACTGAGGGTTGCGATCCGTTGCCGGACACGGAAAAAGATAAAAGACAAAAAAAAAAAAAAAAAGAAGAAGGCTAATT
>NW_007734241.1:0-6622 GCF_000696425.1 Galeopterus variegatus | reverse complement strand
ACGGAAAAAAATAAAAGACAAAAAAAAAAAAAAAAAAGAAGGCTAATATTTGATAGAAAACTTATTGATAGTTCTGGAGGTAAGGTGGAAGATATGTCATCAGTTACAGGTGGATTGGTAGATAAATTGGTGGGAACCTTGTGGAAATACTCTTGCAAATTTTTCCTACTTGCAGTTGAAATATAAGAAAAATTAATTAAACTGAAATAAAATTAAGGATCCCACAAATTGGCTTACATTAATTGTAAGTTGTTTTTCTCTTATGCATCATATTGGATGTAGACAGACATACCAGGACAAGTAGTCAGTCCACTTCATGGGTCATGAAGAGATCCTGCTTCCTTCTGTCTTGATGTTTTATATTACCCTAGGTTTATCCACATCCTTAGTTGCTAGCACCACATATATTTGTATGCCATGGGACAAGGAAAAAAAGAAAAGACAAAGTAAAGCAATTTTCTTTTCAGAGAAGTGATGCAGAAGTTGCAAACTTCACTTCTATTCATATGCCAGTAAAAATGTGGCATATCACTACACAGGGTGTTGAGGAGACAAGAAATTGTAATATGTAGGTAAGCAAACCTGTGTTCTGCTAAAACCTGATAAAAGAGAAGAAATCATTATCTTATAAAATGGGAGAGAACAGACATTGGGAAATAGTTAAGAGTCTTTGCCACACAAGGTCCTCAGCTAACAAGGGGATACATGTTATTATAACAGAAAATATCTATTTGTCTGTCTATCCATATATCTGGTAATAAACTACCTAAAACCTTTTTAAAACATAGTCAAATTCACCTACTCTGATGTTAGATAAAATCTTTATTGGTTGGTCCTTATGTCTCATAAATTGCATTTAATAAAACAATTGTTTAGTGCATAATATAAAATATAAAGAAAAAATTTTATTTTTTATAGGAAAATTAAGAAATATGTATTTTTTGACATTGTTACTGGAATGACACAGGAGCACTTAATATCACATATCATGAGGGGACTTTAAAATGTGCCTTTGAATAAAGGCCCTGAGAAATTTGTAATTTGGGTCACTATCTTCATATTTATATCCCTTTGCTACCACAATTGTTATAATGCAAGACTTTGCAAGAGCAATATAACTTGTCAAATATATACCGTATTGGGGCCGAGCCCGTGGCACACTCGGGAGAGTGCAGCGCTGGGAGCGCAGCAGTGCTCCCGCCGCAGGTTCAGATCCTATATAGGGATGACTGGTGCACTCACAATGCTCACTGGCTGAGCGCAGTGTGGCCGGTCACAAAAAATATCTCTCTCTCTCTCTCTCTCTCTCTCTCTCTCTCTATATATATATATATATATACCGTATTGCATTAATTTTATGTTTAACACATTTACTGCTTTTTTCGTTTATATTAAATGATTAAAATTTTGAAAACATTTTAGAAATATTACATGTTTTGATATGCAACTAGTGATCTAGTAATCTGATTTTACTTTTCTTGATAACTATTTGTAAAAACCACCAGAATCAGCTTTTTTTCAGCTTCTATCTCAAGAGCACATCAAATCTCAAGCCCCATGTCATCATTTAGTCCACAAGGAACTTGATCACCTTTCCTTTTCATAAGATGTCATTCTGGCCCATTACATTTATGATATGCTGATTGGACGTGGCAAGCTACAAGTAGCAACTACTCTAGACATATTGGTAGGACATTTGTGTATCAGAGGATTTAACTATAATTTATGAGTAAATTTGACTAAAATTCAGTGACATTTCAAGGAGTCTAATGGTGAGGGGTGGGGAGCATATTAAGACATCCCTTCTACGACAAAGAATGATCTCTTGTATCTGATCACTACTACAACCAAAATAGAGGCACACAGTCCAATGGGCTGCTCTGGAGTTTGGAGGCAATATATTCCTTATCAGGTGTGCCACTCTGCCCATTTACCTAATGACCTGGAAAGCTCAGAGTTTTGAGTGGGACCTAGAACATAAGAAGGCTCTGTAACATGTTTGTACAGTCTTGCGAGCTTTCTTTCACTTGGGCCATATTATCCAGCAGATCACTTGAAGCACTAGTGGCAGATAGAGACACTGTTTTGAGCCTTCAGCAGACTTTTATAGGTGAATCACAGTGCAGACCCTTAGGACTTTGGAGCAAAGCTTTGCCATCCTCACAGATCATACTTTCCTTTTGAGAAACAGCTTTCTGCTTGCTACTGAGCCTTAGTAGAGACTGAGCACTTAACTATGGACCACCCAATTTCCATGTGTCCTGAGTTGCCCAGTTGGTACAGATATTTCAATCCTCAGATTTATTTAGTGCAAAAGAATGAGCTCTAACAAGTTCATGAAAATCTATGATAGGAAAATGAGAAACTTCAGTATGTCTTCTTTGAAAAAATATTAAGACCAGCAATTATATATTCTTGATCCACAAAAAACAAATTTAAGGACCACATAATGTTTTAGCTAATTATTCGATCTAAATAAAAGCTCAAAATTATAGTGCAATGAGCTCTTCATTATTAACAAGTTTATATTTTGTATGTCTATAGTTAGTAGTTTTTTTTTTTTTTTTCCTTTTTGTCTTTTTTCATGTCCGGCAACGGATCGCAACCCTCGGTGTTGCGCCCGCACCTCGCTCAGCCAGTGAGTGGGAACCGGTCTGTATGTGGGATCCGAACCCTCCGCGGGAGCGTCGGCACACTCCCAAGCGGCGCACTGTAGCAGTGCGCCACCATGCCGGCCCCTACAGTTAGTAGTTTAATCAATGACTCTCCTCAAGGATATTATCATAAGAGAATATTGATCCCTTTAATTGAGTTTTAATGCCCCTTACTGAGCTGGCACCATTGAAGATTGTTTAGTAGATTAATTATATCATATTATTGACTTCTTGAGACAGTTTAGGACAAAAATTGTACTCTAGCTTCTTTTATCCCCTGCTTCAATCTCATTAGTTTAGTATATCCCTCATAGGTCATAAAAAACAAATAGGATCATTTTCCTTTACTTAGATAATGTAATATCAGATTATACATGCATCAGATCATGGCAGAAAATATTTTTAAATTCTTTAATTGGGAAAATAAATTATCATGTAGTAAATATAAACACATCATTAAACATTTTATCTCTGATATAGATTTAGTACCACCTTCAATGAAAGGTTTATGAAAGAATCATAACATAAATTAACTTCTGTTAAGCAGTGAGTGCTCAAAAAGCAAATAAAGTAGTTTAAAAGGTTTGTCGAAAGCCACATTATACAGTGATTAACAATTATTAATTTACAATTCATGGCAAAGTGTAATGGTTAAAATATTTAACCTAAGGTACAGTAAAAGTTGGTGGCTTTGTTTTTGCTTTAAATTGTGTATTGACTTACTTAAGGTACATAAAATATTTGTGTAATCAGACCTTATTGGAGTTTTTACTGCTTTATTGCCTAAGTTTATTGCTCAATCAAAAAAAACATATATTTGAGTGCTCTTGTTGACAGGAAGTAATTCCAAATCCTTCATGCTGAAATTCCTCTTCATGTTTTCTCCTACTGCCCTTACTAAAAGAGAAAGAAGCTGGTCATCAGTTTTTATATTTACTCAATTCATTTGGTCTTTGTATTTTATGTAAAGTGGGTCACTGTTATGCACTTGCACAAAGTTTTGAGTATTCTGAATACAATCAGAGAATTTTCAGCAAATGTAAACATTGCAGAGTTTTGTATCAGATAGATATTTAAAAATGTACTGATAAATCTTGGAAATTAGAAGTGAAAAAATATAAACTAAGAAGAGTAGAATGAAGAGTCTTTTTTTAATAACATAAAAAACAAAGAAGGTAAATTTAGCTCTACAATATTTAAGTGAAAGGAAATTAACGTTTGAAAATTGTAATTGCAGTTTTCTGCTAAAAAATCTTTAGCGCATGCTCTGTCAAACTTACCTGTACATTAAAATCTATAATGTAGTTATTAAAGAAGGTATTTTTTTAATGAGTAACTTATTTTTTAAGAAATAAACTGTTATTTTTCCTTCTCATTGTTTTATGTATTAAGAGATTTTTTAAAGTTCATTATATTATCTGTTAAATTCTGATTCATGTCCAACAAACATGCAGTAGACATTTATTGAACACTGAGGATTGGAAGGTATATACTGTCCTGATGGATACGGTCGAGTGACTGTTAAAATAATAACTACGGAAACAAAATCTCATTGACAAAGCACAAAAAAAATCATTTTTTCCTTATAAAAGTGCAACGCAGATCATCCGAGAGGACATATATCATGAACCCGGATATTCAATGACCCAAACATTTTTATTCCTATAGTTCTTATTGCCCCTGAATGCTTACCTAGATCCTCTTAATCAGACTGGTAGGATAAGGGAAGAAAGGAAATGTGGATGATCTTTTAAGATGTTATTGTTGATGGGTCTAGAAATGGTTTGATCACTACCACTCTCACTTATTTAGCCAAGATTTATTCTCATGGCCACACTCACCTGAAAGGGTGGAAGGAAAATTTAGCTGGGATATGGAAAAAAAAAAAGTACATGGGTTTGAGAATATAAAGTACGCCTCTTAAAACAGGCACAAAATTTTAACTTTTCCTTTGATTAGACCTAGTGAAACAAAAGATAAAGAATTGATCCTTTGTCCTGAAGCATCGGGACCTAAGGCCAGAAAGGACAAAGCATGCTCATTTAAATAGCAGGCTACAGATCTGACAAGTCCTAGTGTCACTGTAGATCTATCAACAATTCTGGAAGAAAAGAAGGAAGAAATGAAAGAGCAGTGTTAAGAAGACAAAGTGGGGCCGGCCCGGTGGCGCACTGGAGAGTGCACCGCCTGGGAGCGCGGCAGCACTCCCGCTGAGGGTTCGGATCCCATGTGGAGACCAGTTCCCGCTCACTGGCTGAGCGCGGTGCAGGCGCAACACTGAGGGTTGCGATCCCGTTGCCGGTCCCCGGTACAGGCGTGACACCGAGGGTTGCGATCCTGTTACTGGTCAGTAAAAAAGACAAAAAGGAGAAAAAAAAAGAAGACAAAGTGACAGGAAAACAAGGAGTAATAACAAAGCTCACATGCATGTGTGCTTACCATATACCAAAGTCTCTTCTGATTACATTTAGTTATTAACTTCTGTAAAACAAAAAACAGCCCTCTGAGTTAAGCACTATTTTTAACTCCATCCTACTGATGAGGAAAGAGGTAAAGAACAATGTTTTTTTTTAAAAAAGAGGTTAAATGATTTGTTCAAGATCACAAAAAATGGTAGGCCATAGAAATGAAATATTAAGCCAGATTGTTTGCTTCCAGATTTTATGTTTCAAACTATACAAGTATTTTTTTTTTTTTTCATAAAAAGGCAAACTCGGTCAGCATATTGTACTGACAAGTAATTGCAAAGTGATTCTCTTTTAGAAACTAACCTAACATTCCTATAATGGAAAACTTGGGATCATTTTCTTAGTTTCTGCTACTTCTTGGAGGTTTTGAAATCTTGCTTCTCTCACCCAATACTACTATTTATTCAATAAACATTCATCAAACATTTTCTGCCCACCATGAACAGAGAGAGGCATTAGAGATGTCTTTTGGCCTAAAGCAATTCATGATCTTCATGGGATCTTTTATTTCTCTGTTGTTACATAGCCTTCTACTGTAGTGGTCATGGCCTTTGCCCCAAGACAAACCTCTATCTCCTCTGGGCTCTTTAATCATTCTGTTTCCAGTTCACCAACATTTCCTGATTTTCTATTTTATCTTATATCAGGAATAATAAAGAAACTTTTTTCTAATAAATCAACCATAACACACTCTGGAAGTGAAGCTGAAAATAGCATATTTAACTGTGTTCTTGGGTGAAGGAGCCTATGGAGTTGTACTTAAATGCAGACACAAGTTTACAGTTGAGAAGGCCGGCTTAGGGAGGGCAGGACAGCCATCTCTGTTTGGCGTGACCCCTCACTGAGACGTGCTATTTGCTTACATCGACATGGGGCACCCCGGGGCCTATGGACCGGCCTACAATCCCACTCTCCCCGCAGATCTCTGACTCGGCTGGTAGTGTGGGGAGCCCCTGGCCAGCATCGGGGGGGAAGGGAAGAGGAGCCCGCCCAGATCATCTCTCCGCCACACCCTGGGCGTCGGCCCCAGATAAACTCCCTCTTCCCGAGAGGCAGATTCCATCTCTGGGGACCTCAGTTTGGAAGAGCCCCTAACTGATTTCTGGTGGGGAGAGGGGTGCCCGGAGACCCCTCAAGCTATATTGAAGTTTACTAGTCAGCCCTCCAAAAGGGCTGACCCGTACCGGGGAGAGTCAAAGAGGAATTGTGTGCTGAGGGACCCTCCCCCGAGGAGTTCACTCCCGGGAGTGGGAGAGTCAGGACACCTGCTGGGCAGGGCGGGGAAGGGCACAACTTTGATGACTCAACTGAAAATCAAGGTTTGTAGAAGACACGCCCCAGCCCTGTTCTGAGCACACAGAGTGGGGAGGGGCCCAGCTAAAAAAGGCGGAATCTCAGAAATAAATAAAGAAAGAAAGATCAGGCACACAGTCGGCAGGAACGATCTGAAAGGCTCAATAGCCCCATCTATTGAATCAGAGGTCCAAGATTCGAGAGAAA